>NC_141791.1:3723744-4026248 GCF_054643075.1 Acanthaster planci | reverse complement strand
TTGTAACGCAAAGCTTTCTGAAGCCACAAGGCAACACTCCGCATTGACGTGCATCTCGGACAAAGGTCAGCCAGTGGTCACTCTGGAGTGGACAGCCATGATCAGTTCAACCAGGGTGTCACTCTCCAACGCCACAGTCGTCGTCGGGGATCAAGTTGAGGACACTCTGCATCTCGACACTCTGGGGAGTTCCTATCGCAACTCAATCTTCACCTGTCGCCAACGAAGTCCGGCCTATCCTGGTGTCAACAGAAAGTGCTCTTTGAGCCACCGAACCCGGCGTCCGATGACGGGGACGGAAGCCAATCTTCAACTATGACTTTATTTCCTTATTCATACAAAACTACGCCCTCTCTCATGTTGAACGACCCTGCTCCCACACATTGCAGTAGTACCCCTTTAGCAATATCAGCTGTCGTTGGTGCTCTTCTCGTCGGTATTTTTGGCATCATACTTTGTGTCGTCCGCTCGAGGAAGAGAACGAACAGGCGAGACTGCCGAAACACACACGCTGGCATACCTATGTTCCAGGCAGGCATCGCTAGCGTGGTGACAAACCGACCCGCTCTGACGCAGCACCGGCCACGCACCATGTGGTCTATGCTGGGCTTACGGTAGCCACCACCGGCACAATCCAATCATCCCACCCTTCCAGATGAGCACGATGGGTTGGAGTACAGACACATCATCGGAGAGCAGAGAATACTGAAGACAGGAGGACCAATACAGTTGTACTGTATATATCTTAATTTGAATTTACTAATTCTTTCTTTGTGTTTGAAACCCTCTCAAAATGTAAAAACATCTTGGTCATCGTGTACAATAATTTAAACGGGGTTCCTACATAGCGCTTTTCATTAAGATCAAAGCGCTGTCCAGTATTATTAACCCTGCTCATTGGGCCCATGACATATTCATGATATCATCTCAGTTCCCCGGGGAGTATACAGCTTGATGGAGCCATTTCGGCGCAAAGCAACTAGATCAACCACAATAACCATCTCTGCCCTCACAAGTACCCAATTATACCTGGGTGGGGAGAAGCAACGAGTGCCTTGCATAGGGCACACGCACCATGATCCCAGGCTGGATTGGAACCCACAACCTCCAGCTTTACCGTTTTGCCAACATAGTTTCTGTGCTGCGTTGTTAGGTTCGTGCTTGCTGATTCCTCACACTGAAGAGAGGTTATTGGACGAGATACCACCCACTGCGTCAAAACCAATCCTACCTGAAATAGACAAAGCTCATGAAAGAACTCGATGATGGAAAAGAGCGAGTTGTTAGAATTTGACGGCAAATTACCTGTTTCTGTCAAACACGATTGCAGTTCTGTGGACTGGATTTTCGTCCTTAAATATATTCTGTTCTCTAGACACAGAGCCGCTGGGCTGTTGATGACCATTGCCTGATAACGCCGTTGATCAGACCTCTGCAGCAGGCGTCGTCCATGGGTGACTTGCGGCACCGACGGTGAAATTACCGGACGCCGTGAGGACATCCCGATTAGGTGTCCACCCTCAGACTGCATTTGGCAGTGGGCCTCTGGATAGGCCGTATGACAAACCAAAGTCGGGCTTCATCATCGTTTAATAATACACATGGACACTATTTGGCAAGATAAGCTTCGATATTTGAATTGTCACACAGCACTTGCGCTGAGTTGAAAACAGTCAGAAGTGAGAAGCCAACGCCTCTATAAGGCGCAAAATGTAAACCAAACCTATCAACTACCGGTACACTTTCCTATGAATGCATACTGACTTCAGGGAGACCTTTTGAAAACTCTGTAATAGGCCTATCGAATTAGTCTTATTGTTTCATATGTAACCGAGATCCTCTTGTAAATCGTAACAGTTAACCGGATTTGTTGGCAGCTTTTGGACAAAATCATTTTAGCTTGCATTTGTTGATATTTACACAAGGTGGTAGTAGCAGTATATGATAGATAACCTAGAAGTGAAGTATATATATCTAAATCTCTGTACACTGGACGGCAAAAGAAACTTGCCACTTCTGTCAAAGGCCACACATAAAAATTCACTCCATAGAAATAAACAATTTTTGTACACAGGTATGTTGCAATACCCCTTATATATACTGAGAGCAATAAGCAAATAATGTAGAGGCCACTACGCTCACAAGAAATCCTGTACCTAAACTCCTATTCATCTTGCTTGTTGTAACCTCTTTTTGCTTCTGTGCTAGTCAGGTTGCATTGTGCTCAACCCTTCTGGACTTGTGCTCGAGAAGAGGGGGGGGGCTCAAGCTCCATTGAACGGCCAACTCATCAACAATGACGTTCGAAATACACAAATTTGACTGCAAGAAATAAACATGTTCTGGTTAGCTAGGGGATGATTTTCAGGAAGCTTCATGAGTGATTCAAAATGATAGCGAAAGTCAGGTTATTGCAGTGGCTCTTTGCTCACCTTCCATCTCCTCGACCCGTGTTCGAATCCCATCTAGGTAAGCATGTGGATTGGCTTTTGGGAATAGATATCTGGAGTTTTCCTCCTAAAACTCAATGTTTCTTCATTGTCTTATTAATTTTCACTTCGTCCTGCAATTGGCGTTGAAATGCGTTAATGAAGGTACGAACAGGAATAAATAAACCAAATAGAATCGAATAAAATAACTAAAACGAAAACAGAGTTACGACTTTTATCAGTAGGCCTAGTTGTTTCAAGTAAATTCTTCTGGTGAGAGCAGGAAGCAAAAGATTTCGAAGTTTCTGTTGTACTCATTGTGGAATGTGACAAATATGTGCAAAATGACAAAAACAGCAGCATTTAATTTCTCCCTGTGCTGTGGGAACCACGGCAACCACTCTCATAATTTGGGCCACGTAAGATACAGTGATCGTCAGGAAAGGTGAACAGTTGGAGTTATCGTGTCATGTCAGATTTGAGGCTAGTGAAATAATACAAATAGCTCAATGGTACAGCAAGCCGAATATGAACAACACCTATGCTGATATAGATATTCAAAACGGTTGTCGAAAATTGGCCCATATCGATTGTCCTATTGTAAATACCCTGGACAATCGTGGGACCATGCGATTTGAAAGATGTACCAGTGGAGAGGCTAGACTGAAGCTAAGAATTGATGAAAGCTCGTTGGTGGACGGCGCCGATTTCATTTGTGCTGTGTTGGTCAGTGTGAGTGGCAGTAGTGCCACCGTATCTGTGACAGTTAACTCTCTCCCCGATAAAACCTACCCAACATGTAACGGTAATCTTTCCGAAGCCACAAGGTAACACTCTGCATTGACGTGCATCTCGGATAAAGGCCAACAAGTGGTCTCTCTGGCTTGATTGGCGATCAAGTTGAGAACACTCTGCATCTCAACACACTGGTAGTTCTTATCTTAACTTTAATCTTCATCTGTTGGTTACGAAGTCTGGCCTATCCTAGTGTCCGACAAAAAGTGCTCTTTGAGACCAATTTTTGTCCCAGGCAAATCCAACGACCAAAGACATGGACGAAACCCAAAGTTTAGAAAGCACTTTACCGCTCCCGTTATTGACGCCAGTCGATCAGTCTTTCCCTAATGGAAGTACTAATCAACGATTTACCCGGACACAAAGCTAACCAGTCAATAACCCCTACGCCTTCCGCGGTGTCGACGAAGGCCACCCAAACACCTACCAGAGATCATAGAATTGCGGGCCCGTTAACGCCTCCAGGAGAACACTCCTAAACCTTGAATAAGATATCAGACATCAGGTGACAGAGCACACTAATAGCATAGGCCGAATTATCTGAAGAATTCGAGTCTACATGTCATACCTCTCTTTCTGTTTATACAAACAAGTAGCAGTCACGCTACATAATACTGATGCATGCTAACACATTTTATTAACTGAAACGAAAGGTCGACTTCCGTCCACAGTTTGTTGCTTTGAAGTCACCTGACTAGACTTTCCTGAACATTCTTCATAACTTTTACTCTTCCCTAAGCGTGAGTTATGGCAAAAGGTCGAAGATGTCATTTGAAGCAGTGAGTCAGCTGCTTTCCTTGGATTTAATTTTGAAAAATAGACACGGTGTCTTTTTGGCAAACGTTTTTTCGAGTTTCAGGAAATCATACAGTGCTTAAGTCATGTTTAAAGCTGTCAAATTAGTGACAGATGATTAGTGTTTTCCAACAAATCAGAAATGCACTGAAAATTCAAGACGTTTTGGACTTGATTACATTCCTGTAGCCAGTGAAATCTTCCCAAACATTTTCATGTACTCCCCATCCAAGCTCTGTATTTCAGTACATAGTAGGCTAATCGCCATTTTTGTCTGTAAAATTGTATACTGTGCCTTAATCGGATTTATTGATGGCTCTTCCTTATAAAGTCATTGTCAGTGACAAACGAAGCTTTCCAGTTCGTTTAAACAAGCGGAGAGGTGTGTGGTTAAATAGGTTAGGTTTGCGGTGCACCATGTAGAAGAAATTATCTCTTTTATGAGTGTGTGGTTCGGAGAAGAAGCTATGGTGAACACTCGACGATCCAAACAGTCTGCTCTGTTCGTCTTGAGGAGAGGCGTGTGGTTGATGACAAAGCGACTTTGCTTTTGTACACATTGCTTGTATATCTTCTTCTTTCGGGTTTGGCGCATGTGGCATATCGCATGCTTGCAACAAGATCAATCCCCTTTATACGTAGTATGACGGGATTTGCGCTGGCTTAATTAATCAGAAGAAGAGATCAGCGAAGTACAGATCGCATACAGAGATAATACTCTAGCCCTATGTATTTCCTTGAAAAGTGA
The DNA here is from genome assembly GCF_054643075.1 of Acanthaster planci. Lineage (NCBI taxonomy): Eukaryota > Metazoa > Echinodermata > Asteroidea > Valvatida > Acanthasteridae > Acanthaster > Acanthaster planci. The sequence goes on along the minus strand of NC_141791.1, from coordinate 4,021,481 downwards.
CATGTTAACTTTTTACTCAGAGTCCATCTCTGATCAAGTAGATAAGGATTGCTAATGACACAGATAAATGTACAGGACAATGTGATTTGGCAATGTAGAAATGAAAGCAACACCCCATCCAATCCGAAAGATTAATGAAATGACGGAAATTCTTGTAAGATAAACTCTTATCATTTGTACTGAGAGTGAAAGTACTCTTATATTTACTGTAAAGGTTTTACAGGTGTCAAAGAGAACACTTTATTAGGAAACGTGAATTGATATTAATAGGTCAATGTGTTTCACCCTGTATTTTTGTGGGTTACTTCCTGGCTGACTTTAACTGGCACATTGGATCATGTTCATGGTAAGTGCCTCTTTTACTTGCTGTGAAGTTTATGAATAGAATGCTAATATGGCCTTCCAAATATCATTTAGCTTCATTCTGTTCACTGCTGTGATAACCACGGCGACCACTCTCACAATTTGGGCCACGCAAGATACAGTGATCATCAGGAAAGGTGAACAGTTGGAGTTATCGTGTCATGTCAGTTTTGAGGCTAGTGAAATAATACAAGTAGCTCAGTGGTACAGAAAGCCGAATTTGAACAACACCTATGCTGATATAGATATTCAAAACGGTTGTCGAAAAATGGCCCATATCGATTGTCCTATTGTAAATACCCTGGACAATCGTGGGACCATGCGATTTGAAAGATGTACCAGTGGAGAGGCTAGACTGAAGCTAAGAATTGATGAAAGCTCGTTGGTGGACGGCACCGATTTCATTTGTGCTGTGTTGGTAAGTGTGAGTGGCAGTGAGTTTCACCGTAGTGCCACCGTATCTGTGACAGTTAACTATCTCCCCGATAAAACCTACCCAACGTGCAACGGTAAACTTTCTGAAGCCACAAGGCAACACTCTGCATTGACGTGCATCTCGGACAAAGGTCAGCCAGTGGTCATTCTGGAGTGGACAGTCATGATCAATTCAACCAGGGTGTCACTCTCCAACGTCACAGTCGTCGTTGGGAATCAAGTTCAGAACACTCTGCATCTCAACACACTGGAAAGTTCGTATCACAACTCAATCTTCACCTGTCGCCTACGAAGTCCAGCCTATCCTCGTGTCGACAGAAAGTGCTCTTTGAGACCAATCTTCGCCCCAAGAAATCCAACGGCCGAAGGCATGGAAGGAACCCAAACTTCGAGAGCCACTTCCTCACAGATATCTACCGAACCACACACTAGCTTCCCTTTACATGTATCAACTACTCCCCACTTTCTCAGGACAACACCCTCCCCTGATGAGAACAACCCCGTTCTTATCGCAGGAATTTCATTGGCTGCTAGTGTTACCATCCTTATTATAGTCGTCATCTTGTGTCTGGTATCATGAAAGAGGAGAGAACGCAGACTGGGTCCATTCTGAAGGTCGCACTTGAAGCATGCCTATGAATATTGTCTTGTTTTCAGGAGCAGTGGCGCAGTTAAAAGGAGCGCACAATGGCTGAGTGTAACAGGCAAGAGAACTTTAGAGTAAAGTTTGGGACAAACGAGGGATTATAAATGCCTAATTGGAACGGTTAAAATGATCCTAAATGTATAATCTTGATGTTGAAATAGAGGATAGAGACAATGGAGATTGCGTAGCAAAATATTTCTTAGATATGTCTTCTTAGCAGATTTGTTTTCTTCGTTAAATTATATCTGGATCAATGTTATATTTTGCTCAAGAATTGGCAGTTTTGCATTGTGTGCTGGCTTTCTGCTAATCAACTAAATTATCATTACAGCTCATCTAAAGTGTGCGTATCTCACTACACCCTCGTTAAAAAGACACAATAGACTTGCCCTTTGTGCAACCAAATATCTCCGCACAAAATTTTAAGGTTGGACCGATCACGTCGCACACTGACCTATAAACAGATACATATGTACATGTAATTGTTGTGGTCGATAGGTAATCAAGATTTTTCTGCCTATGTGGTAGAAGTTAAGTGGGTTTATTGGTAGCTACGTAAACAAGTTTTCCTTGAAATATTACTTGGAATTAATGTATTTAATTCAGAAAAAAATAGTGTCATTGTGGGAAGTCTTTACTAAAGTTACTAAAGTTATAAAAGAGAGCAAAGTAAAAATGCACTAAAAACATATTTTGTAGAGATTAAATCAAATCTTAAATGGGCCTGCTACACTTCCTGTTTTACTGACAAACCTCCCCTGGAAACAACAGCCGGGCCGACCTCATATAGTATTGATTTTTTGAGGGCGGGTCTTAATTTCACAAGGGAAGTTTTCATGTATGACTTGCCGATTTAAAACGAAAGCAAAATACTTTGTACTGAATCCAAAGATGAGTAACAACCAGAGTGGTTCTTTAAAGAAAACTCTCGCAAGCGAATCAAAAGAAAAATTAAATAAAACGAAAACTGTAATTGTTTACATAGGACCTTCGTTACAAGTCTTACTAAATATGGAAACCTATATATGCCTTCCTTAATGTATATATGTGTTTGTTTCGGTATATATTTAGGCAAAGCGCTTTCGTGAAGCAAGTTTGATTAAATATTTCATCCAAGATTTCAGATTATATTTTCCATTCATTATTAGTGAGAACATAGATTGGGAATATGGCTTTTCAAGTCACCTCTGTCTTCTGTTTGTTTGATGCTTTTATAAGTTTGGCAAATTCCCTAACGATTTGGCCGACCTCCAACGCGTTGATTCTGAGTAAAGGTGAGAAGTAGGAGTTGGCATGTCATGTCAGATTTGAGTCAGAGGAACGCGCACAAGCGGCCCAGTGGTACAGAAAGCCGAATCTGGACAAGATTTATGGTGAAATTGATGTTTCAAGATGCTATGACACAGTGAATTCGCCTTGTTCTGTTAGGAATACCGTGGACAATAGAGGGACCGTACGATTTCAGAGACTGAGTAACGAGGCTAAAATGACACTGAAAATTACCGACAGCACTTTAGTAGATAATACAGAATTTGTTTGCGCAATATTGCTAAGAGTGCGTGGAATCGAGTTTCACCGTAGTGACACCGTATCCGTGACAGTCAACTATCTCCCCGATAAAACCTACCCAACTTGTAACGCAAAGCTTTCTGAAGCCACAAGGCAACACTCTGCATTGACGTGCATCTCGGACAAAGGTCAGCCAGTGGTCACTCTGGAGTGGACAGCCATGATCAGTTCAACCAGGGTGTCACTCTCTAACGCCACAGTCGTCGTCGGGGATCAAGTTGAGAACACTCTGCATCTCAACACTCTGGGGAGTTCCTATCGCAACTCAATCTTCACCTGTCGCCAACGAAGTCCGGCCTATCCTGGTGTCAACAGAAAGTGCTCTTTGAGCCACCGAACCCGGCGTCCGATGACGGGAACGGAAGCCAATCTTCAACTATGACTTTATTTCCTTATTCATACAAAACTACGCCCTCTCTCATGTTGAACGACCCTGCTCCCACACCTTGCAGTAATACCCCTTTAGCAATATCAGCTGTCGTTGGTGCTCTTCTCGTCGGTATTTTTGGCATCATACTTTGTGTCGTCCGTTCGAGGAAGAGAACGAACAGGCGAGACTGCCCAAACACACATGCTGGCATACCTATGTTCCGAGCTGGCAGCGTTAGCGTGGTAACGAACCGACCCGCTCTGACGCAGCACCGGCCACGCACCATGTGGTCTCTATGCTGGGCTTACGGTAGCCACCACAGGCACAATCCAATCATCCCACCCTTCCAGATGAGCACGATGGGTTGGAGTACAGACACATCATCGGAAAGCAGAGAATACTGGAGAAAGGAGGACCAATACAGTTGTACTGTATATATCATTAATTTGAATTTACTAATTCTTTCTTTGTGTTTTAAACCCTCTCAAAATGTAGAAGCATCTTGGCCACATTGTACAATAATGACTCATTTAAACGGGGTTCCTATATAGCGCTTTTCATTAAGATCAAAGCACTGTCCAGTATTATTAACCCTGCTCATTGGGCCCATGACATATTCTTGATATCATCTCAGTTCAACGGGAAGTATACAGCTTGATGGAGCCATTTCGGCGCAAAGCAACTTGATCAACCACAATAACCATCTCTGCCCTCACAAGTACCCAATTATACCTGGGTGGGGAGAAGCAATGAGTGACAAGGTGCCTTGCATAGGGCACACGCATCATGATCCCAGGCTGGATTGGAACCCGCAACCTGCAGCTTTACCGCTTTGCCAACATAGTTTCTGTGCTGCGTTGTTAGGTTCGTGCTTGCTGATTCCTCACACTGAAGAAAAGTTATTGGACGAGATACCACCCACTGCGTCAAAACCAATCCCACCTGAAATAGACAAAGCTCATGAAAGAACTCAATGATGGAAAAGAGCGTGTTGTTAGAATTTGACGGCAAATTACCTGTTTCGGTCAAACACGATTGTAGTTCTGTGGACTGGATTTTCCTCCATAAATATATTCTGTTCTCCAGACACAGAGCCGCTGGGCTGTTGATGACCATTTCCTGATAACGCCGTTGATCAGACCTCTGCAGCAAGCGTCGTCCATGGGTGACTTGCGGCACCGACGGTGAAATCACCGGACGCCGTGAGGACATCCCGATTAGGTGTCCACCCTCAGACTGCATTTGGCAGTGGGCCTCTGGATAGGCCGTATGACAAACCAAAGTCAGGCTTCATCATCGTTTAATAATACACATGAACACTCTTTGGCAAGATAAGCTTCGATATTTGAATTGTCACACAGCACTTGCGCTGAGTTGAAAACAGTTAGAAGTGAGAAGCCAACGTGTCTTGGGACGCAAAATATAAACCAAACCTATCAACTACCGGTACACTTTTCATATGAAGGCATACTGACTTTAATATGTTTTCAGGGAAACTGTCTGAAAACTCTGTAATAGGCCTATCGAATTAGTCTTATTATTTCATATGTAACCGAGATCCTCTTGTAAGCCATAACAGTTAACCGGATTTGTTGGCAGCTTTTGGACAAAATCATTTTAGCTTGCATTTGTTGATATTAAGACAAGGTGGCAGTAGCAGTATATGATAGATAACCTAGAAGTGAAGTATATATAACTAAATCTCTATACACTGGACGGCAAAAGAAACTTGCCACTTCTGTCAAAGGCCACATAAAAAAATTCACTCCATAGAAATAAACAATTTTTGTACACAGGTATGTTGCAATACCCCTTATATATACTGAGAGCGATAAGCAAATAATGTAGAGCGCCACCACGCTCACAAGAAATCCTGTACCTAAACTCCTATTCATCTTGCTTGTTGTAACCTTTTTTTGCTTCTGTGCTAGTCAGGTTGCATTGTGCTCAACCCTTCTGGACTTGTGCTCGAAAAGAAGAGGGGGGGGGCTCAAGCTCCATGGAACGGCCAACTCATCAACAATGACGTTCGAAATACACAAATTTGACTGCAAGAAATAAACAGGTTCTGGTTAGCTAGGGGGTGATTTTCAGGAAGCTTCATGAGTGATTCAAAATGATAGCAAAAGTCGGGTTATTGCAGTGGCTCTTTGCTCACCTTCCATCTCCTCGACCCGGGTTCGAATCCCATCTAGGTAAGCATGTGGATTGGGTTTTGGGAATAGATATCTGGAGTTTTCCTCCTAAAACTCAATGTTTCTTCATTGTCTTATTAATTTTGTCTTCGTCTTGCAATTGGCGTTGAAATGCGCTAATGAAGGTACGAACAGGAATAAATAAACCAAATAGAATCGAATAAAATAACTAAAACGAAAACAGAGTTACGACTTTTATTAGTAGGCCTAGTTGTTTCAAGTAAATTCTTTTGGTGAGAGCAGGAAGCAAAAGATTTCGAAGTTTCTGTTGTACTCATTGTGGAATGTGACAAATACGTGCAAAACGTGTGAAAAAATACAAATAGCTCAATGGTACAGAAAGCCGAATTTGAACAACACCTATGCTGATATAGATATTCAAAACAGTTGTCGAAAATTGGCCCATATCGTATGTCCTATTGTAAATACCCTGGACAATCGTGGGACCATGCGATTTGAAAGATGTACCAGTGGAGAGGCTAGACTGAAGCTAAGAATTGATGAAAGCTCGTTGGTGGACGGCGCCGATTTCATTTGTGCTGTGTTGGTCAGTGTGAGTGGCAGTGAGTTTCACCGTAGTGCCACCGTATCTGTGACAGTTAACTATCTCCCCGATAAAAACCTACCCAACGTGTAACGGTAATCTTTCTGAAGCCACAAGGCAACACTCTGCATTGACGTGCATCTCGGATAAAGGCCAACAAGTGGTCTCTCTGGAGCGGATAGCCATGGTCAGCTCAACCAGAGTGTCCCTCTCCAACGTCACAGTCGTTGGGGATCAAGTTGAGAACACTCTGCATCTCAACACACTGGTAGTTCTTATCTTAACTTTAATCTTCATCTGTTGCTTATGAAGTCCGGCCAATCATGGTGTCCGACAAAAAGTGCTCTTGGAGACCAATTTTTGTCCCAGGCAAATCCAACGACCAAAGACATGGACGAAACCCAAAGTTTAGAAAGGTTTACCCGGACACAAAACTAACCAGTCAATAACCCCTACGCCTTCCGCGGTGTCGACGAAGGCCACCCCAACACCTTACAGTTCCGTCCACATTGCAGTATTAGTTGCGACTTACGGTCTTGTTATCACTTCTTTTGGTATCGTGGCTTGGTTAGCCTCATTAAGGAGGAAGGCAAATAGGCGAGATAACACTACCGTGTCCGTCCACGGTGAAGACAGTACTGCACTAACATAGATCATGGAATTACTGGCCCGGTAACGCCGCCAGTAGAACACTCCTCAACCTTGAATGAGAGATCAGACATCAGGGGACAGAGCACACTAACAGCATAGACCGAATTATCTGAAGAATTCGAGTCTATATGTCACACCTCTCTTTCTGTTTATACAAACAAGTAGCAGTCACGCTACACAACACTGATGCATGCTAACACATTTTATTAACTGAAACGAAAGGTCGACTTCCGTCCACAGTTTGTTGCTTTGAAGTCACCTGACTAGACTTTCCTGAACATTCTTCATAACTTTTACTCTTCCCTAAGCGTGAGTTATGGCAAAAGGTCGAAGATGTCATTTGAAGGCAGTGAGTCAGCTGCTTTCCTTGGATTTAATTTTGAAAAATAGACACGATGTCTTTTGGGCAAATGTTTTTTGATTTTCAGGAAATCATACAGTGCTTAAGTCATATTTAAAGCTGTCAAATTAGTGACAGATGATTAGTGTTTTCTAACAAATCAGAAATGCACTGATAATTCAAAACGTTTTGGACTTGATTACATTCCTGTAGCCAGTGAAATCTTCGCAGACATTTTCATGTACTCTCCATCCAAGCTCTGTATTTCAGTACGTAGTAGGCTAATCAACATTTTTTCTGTAAAATAGTATACTGTGCCTAAGGGTGCAGTGTCCCAACTCAAGGAAAATTCTCCGCCAGGCCGAGGCGCAGAAAAAGTACCCCCAGAGATTGTTTCGAAAAGAGGGGTCTGTCTGGGCCAAGAAATGGTTGAATTGTGTCAGTATGGCCCAGAATCATCTCTGTAGATTCAGGGGCACCCATCTGGGGGCAAAGCAGACAAAAATGGGATTGAAAATTAGTCAGAAGAGCCCCAGGAAGGTGAGGGATGTCATTTGAAAAATGGCCGCTGGTAGGGGTTGGCAACATTCACTTTTTGGGGGGGTGAGTTTGTTTTGGGCGGATAATTACAAAATTCATTGGTTAACCTACTAAAAATTGAAAATCAAATGAAATCTGAAGGACCGAACAACACATTGATTTTTGTTTGAGAGGCCTCAGGGACTTCAGCTGCCTGCCATGGGGCTCCAAACTTGGTTGATTTTACACTATTTTCAATGGAGCTTGAATTAGTTCAGTGCACCCTTAATTGAATTTATTGATGGCTCTTCCTTATAAAGTCATTGTCAGTGACAAACGAACCTTGCCAGTTCGTTTAAACAAGCGGAGAGGTGTGTGGTTAAATAGGTTAGGCTTGCAGTGCACCATGTAGAAGAAATTATCTCTTCTATGAGTGTGAAGGAGTGAGAAGAAGCTATGGTGAACACTCGACGTTCCAAACAGTATGCTCTGTTCGTCTTCAGGAGGTGTGTGGTTGATAACAAACCGACTTTGCTTTTGTACCCATTGCTTGTATATCTTCTTCTTTCGGGTTTGGCGCATGTGGCATATCGCATTCTTGCAACAAGAACAATCCCCTTTATACGTAGTATGACGGGATTTGCGCTGGCTTAATTAATCAGAAGAAGAGATCAGCGAAGTACAGATCGCATACAGAGATAATACTCTAGCCCTATGTATTTCCTTGAAAAGTGACATGTTAACTTTTTACTCAGAGTCCATCTCTGATCAAGTAGATAAGGATTGCTAATGACACAGATAAATGTACAGGACAATGTGATTTGGCAATGTAGAAATGAAAGCAACACCCCATCCAATCCGAAAGATTAATGAAATGACGGAAATTCTTGTAAGATAAACTCTTATCATTTGTACTGAGAGTGAAAGTACTCTTATATTTACTGTAAAGGTTTTACAGGTGTCAAAGAGAACACTTTATTAGGAAACGTGAATTGATATCAATAGGTCAATGTGTTTCACCCTGTATTTTTGTGGGTTACTTCCTGGCTGACTTTAACTGGCACATTGGATCATTTTCATGGCAAGTGCCTCTTTTACAAGCTGTAAAGTTTAAGAATAGAATGCTAATATGGCCTTCCAAATATCATTCAGCTTCATTCTGTTTACTGCTGTGATAACTACGGCGACCACTCTCACAATTTGGGCCACGCAAGATACAGTGATCGTCAAGAAAGGTGAACAGTTGGAGTTATCGTGTCATGTCAGATTTGAGGCTAGTGAAATAGTACAAGTAGCTCAATGGTACAGAAAGCCGAATTTGAACAATACCTATGCTGATATAGATATTCAAAACGGTTGTGGAAAAAGGGCCCATATCGTATGTCCTATTGTAAATACCCTGGACAATCGTGGGACCATGCGATTTGAAAGATGTACCAGTGGAGAGGCTAGACTGAAGCTAAGAATTGATGAAAGCTCGTTGGTGGACGGCGCCGATTTCATTTGTGCTGTGTTGGTAAGTGTGAGTGGCAGTGAGTTTCACCGTAGTGCCACCGTATCTGTGACAGTTAACTATCTCCCCGATAAAACCTACCCAACGTGCAACGGTAAACTTTCTGAAGCCACAAGGCAACACTCTGCATTGAAGTGCATCTCGGACAAAGGTCAGCCAGTGGTCACTCTGGAGTGGACAGTCATGATCAATTCAACCAGGGTGTCACTCTCCAACGTCACAGTCGTCGTTGGGAATCAAGTTCAGAACACTCTGCATCTCAATACACTGGAAAGTTCGTATCACAACTCAATCTTCACCTGTTGCCTACGAAGTCCAGCCTATCCTCGTGTCGACAGAAAGTGCTCTTTGAGACCAATCTTCGCCCCAGGAAATCCAACGGCCGAAGGCATGGAAGGAACCCAAACTTCGAGAGCCACTTCCTCACAGATATCTACCGAACCACACACGAGCTTCCCTTTACATGTATCAACTACTCCCCACTTTCTCAGGACAAGACCCTCCCCTGATGAGAACAACCCCGTTCTTACCGCAGGAATTTCATTGGCTGCTGGTGTTACCATCCTTATTATAGTCGTCATCTTGTGTCTGGTACCATGGAAGAGGAGAGAACGCAGACTGGATCCATTCTGAAGGTCGCACATGAAGCGTGCATATGAATATTGTCTTGTGTTCAGGAGCAGTGGCGCAGCTAAAAGGAGCGCACAATCGCTGAGTGTAACAGGCAAGAGAATTTTAGAGTAACGTTTTGGACAGACGATGGATTAAAATGCCTAATTGGAACGGTTAAAATAATCCTAAATGTATAATCTTGATGTTGACATAGAGGATAGAGACAATGGAGATTGCGTTGCAAAATATTTCTTAGATATGTCTTCTTAGCAGATTTGTTTTGAGTTAAATTATATCTGGATCAATGTTATATTTTGCTCAAGAACTGGCAGTCTTGCATTGTGTGCTGGCTTTCTGCTAATCGACTAGATTATCATTACAGCTTATCTAAAGTGTGCGTATCTGACTACATCCTCGTTATAAATACACAATAGACTTGCCCTGCAACCAAATATCTCCCCACAAAAGTTTTCACATCGCTCAGGATATCTTAACGTTGGACCAATCACGTCGGACACTGACCTATAAAAAGATATGTACATGTAATTGTTATGGTTGATAGGTAATCAAGAATTTTCTGCATATGTGGTAGAAGTTAAGTGGATTTAATGGTAGCTCCGTAAACAAGTCTTCCTTGAAATATTACTTGGAATTAATATATTTAATTCAGGCCAAAAACATTGTCATTATGGGAAGTCTTTACTCAAGTTATAAAAGAGAGCCAAGTAAAATTGCACTAAAAACATATTTTGTAGAGGTCAAACTCCATCCAGTTGGTTTCTTTTTGGTGTTAAGATACTGTTGCCGATGATCGTGTGTGCAGTCATATCCTTGTGTGCTTTGTATCACTTCAATGCCGTCTGGTTCACCAGAGGGAGTGGGAAAAACGTTTTGCATATCAACATGACGTCATTAATTACGGCAAGAAAGCTCTACGTAGTTGAGTCTGTCACAAGTTCTTTCACAAAGTCCAGTCGAAGGTCCAGTCACATGCCTCATCACAAACAACTAGGTTGAACAATGACCAAGGAATGTCCTTATAGCTGTGGAATGAGCCCCGAGCTGGACCAAGAGAGGGCGCAATTTTCTTAGCAATGGACGCTCGTTTGATCGGAACTGTACATACTTCGCTGGTTTAGGAACCATTATGCAATTCACGCGTTATGGTCGCTAACAGCAAAATGAACAATCACGACTAGCCTGGCCCTCTTCAACCGATGATGGGGTGCTTCTGCTCAAGGCGGATAGCGTGTGGCCCGGCTTGACGGGATTGTGATGGACCCGATTGCGCGGATTTGTAAGGACTTGCCGTGGACTCTTATACAGCCCTATAATAGTTATAAAGGGGTATAGTTACGCAACCTTATTATCTTCTTATGCTATGGCATAATGTACCCCACCAGTTCATTCTTTGATGGCCATAATCAGGATCAGAGGCGCGAGTTGACATCACTTGCTCCATTGTGTTAGGGGGTCCAAGCAAAGCTGCTGACATTTAGAGAAAAGAATTCTTCTTTTGATAAAATTGCATCATACAAATACTCTGCATGCTACTCCCCTTCTGGAATACGCTAACCTAACATATCTAGTGTGGACTTGTGAACAAAAGATGTCCATACGATGCTGGAAGGGAAGACGTTCCGTGGACTTACACATCCATGTCCACACGCAAGACGTTTCCCCTTCTCTGAAAAAGAAGTTGAGAGGCATTTTGGGGTAAGGGTTATTTGTCGTAAAAAGAAGAGGAATCCAGCTGAAAATCGCATTCCCAGTTCACAAAGAAATGAGTATTTTCACCGAGTTTCTCGACTGTACGAAATCAAAGAAATGTCCACACTAGGTATGTAACCTAAATATTTGTGTGGGGGGCGGAATTTGCCCCTCTAACTAGCTCACGATAACTCAAGCCCCCTCCCCACCATGCTCTAAAGGAGGCTTGGATGTATAGCTATATTAGATCTAGTACTGCAAGATGCAGGTGTGTATTGAGACAGTTAAAATCCTTAGAGGGGATCCAGACGTCTAGTCCCTCCCCCCGTGCGCCACTTACGGACTGGAAATCACCAACACTGGTTTACTGCAACGTAAAGGCTTTGCGTGGCCGCCATCTTCCAGCGCAGTTCTTGTGTTCCATACGGAGACCTCCTTTGTGCATACCCCATGGCCTGTGAAACAAAGCCTTGGCCTACAAGATGGCAGGCATGCAAACCCTCTATACTAAATTCGGGCAGTCTGAAAACGCGCCACGTGGCGTGTGTGTACATGTAGCCTATGCGTTTCACATCACGTCTTTTACACGTTACACTGGTGTTTTGTTCACGAAGGGGAGTATACCACACAGGAAACAACAAGGGGCGTTTCCTTGTCTTTATTGGCTGATCATTGTCCTTAATGGTTAGTCCCGTGGTTTGCCTGAGGCAGAGTGATATCTTGTGATAACAAAACGAAGGGTATACCACACACCACCACTGCAAATGCCATTTGGGGGGGTCAGTATTATGTGAATTACGGACTTAATCTCCGGCCCCACACGGATCAAGCTCAAACCAGCACTAATTGACAAAGGCAAAGTCTTATTTCAGCATTTTGGAGCGGCTTTAAATTATTAGTCATATTGAAAAGAAACCAGACACACAATACATAAGAGAATTATACATGGAACCCATTCTGTGAGAAGCGTGCAAATCAAATAGACCGGCTGCGTAAACAAAACCAGGAAGTGGTATGGGCAGTGTATTGGATCACAAAAATATCGATCGAATCTGTTATTGTTACTGCATTCTCGTTGTTTCAGAAGTAAACAGTCTTCCTCTGAATCTAAAGTGAAAGCACTTCAAGCTAAGTTATTGTATACGCCTACAATTACATGTATCAGAATCCTTCGAGTTAATTTTTCCCTCATAAATTAGCTTGTTGTTCACAAAGCTCACGAAGAATGAGGAAGACCTTAGCAGAAGGCTCACGGGTTCCCCATCCGTGCGCGGTCAAGCCACTTTCTAGTATTTCCTCGTGAACCTGCGCAAACAGAACCTCCTGTAGGCCTATCCTTAATTGCCCTGTTACTTCTGAAGGGAATATAAAACAAACATTTAAATATTATAATTTAATAAAGGGAAAGTGATTTATCACTGGAGAAGATTAAGTACTGTAGACAACAGTAAGGATATTCCTCTTTGCCAGAACCAGAAAAATTAGCATTTCCCCTTCGTTTATCGTAGTTTGTGTCTCTGTTGGTCCAAAGTTATGCATCATCAGCGTTAAGAATTTCCTGCTGATGTCTCTTTTTGTCCAAAAAATCAGCTAAAATGTGTTGACAGGGTCGTCATGTCGGCATTTGTTGCTTACTTTAAGGTTACACGTTTTCCGGAAGTGTACTCCGAAGAATGTAGGCAGCTGGCAAACTCAGCGTATGCGATGTTACATTGTGGAGTTCTTAGTCGTCCACTTTCAAGGGTACACCTTTGTGACAAGGTCAAACATTACACGGCGACACCAAAAGCAATCAGTTAAGATGTAAGGTACTAATCCCTACAACCTCATTGAGCACTGCCATAATGCCTTCAGTCAGTAAGGACATGCATCACTTTGTTTCCAGTCTATTTAAGGGGTGTTTTTGGTCGTCTAGGTCTTTTCTGCTGTGAAAGAGTGGATATACATACATTGCTTTCTTCATGGAAGAAGTGGGCAGTGAAATGTAATCTGTGTTTAAATTATGCCAGCCCGGTTCGGATACGAAATAAGGAAGTGATTCTTTAATGTGATTCTATCACATTATTATGGTTTAAAAATCTATCCCATCATTATGGTTCCTGTATGAGTCATCCTTTTATAACAGTTAGGCCTACAGATTATTTTCCGCAATGTGAAAGTATTTAAAAACTTGTTTCGTTTCAAAGACAACGCAGTAACTAAACATAAGATAGCAGAAGTTGCCACTAGCGTCTTACGTTAGCATTGATATAGGGAATAACAGTCTTATTTTACTCTCGTCAGTGGTGGCACAATACCCATCAATATGGTCACGCAGGCAGTATCTACCCTGTCTCTTTTTGCTGTAATGATTACCACAGAATCAGCGGTCACCATCAGGGCTGTGCCGGACGAGGTTAGCGTCAGGAGAGGTGAACCGTTGGAGTTATCTTGTGGTATCGAATACGAAGCTGCTACAGTCGTCCATACGGTACGATGGTATAGGGGAATTCATTCAGATATATACGGTGAAATTGATGTCGCAACCAGGTGTGGAGCGGTACACTTGGCTTGTCCCGCAGTACGTACCACTGACACGCGTGGGATAATCCGATTCGAAAGAGGTAGGAATAACGATGCAACATTGACGCTGGCCATTGACAGTAGTTCTTTTGCAGACAGCATGATTTTCCATTGTGGCATTATAATAAAAAGAGTTGATGGTGCTGCATTGCATGAGTCCTCAGCCGTATATGTTTCTGTCACTCGTTACACGACCACCGGGGCCAATCCTGCAATCCCAGGCACCACACGGGATGCTGGAACATTGACGAGCACCGTCCCGAATGTTGACGCAACGACGACTACCGCCCCCAAAACTGATACACTAATAAGCACAACAAGGGACGTAAAAACAACGACTGTCACCCCACCCAATCCAACGACCAGTGAAAACGGAGTGCAGACATCCCTAGCTAATCAAAAAAGCACCCAGCAAAGCGAAGGGCCGAGCAGCGCAGAATATTCTCCCAATCTGACAAGCAGTTCACCGGCGAAAGTGGCTCAGCCCACCTTTCCGTCTCCGACCGGGTCTGTAGTATTTGCGACAGCGAGTTTCACAAGACATCAAACTTTACGAGCCTCTACACCATCAGACAGAACAACGCCCTCCTTGATGTCAACAGACCCCGTACCCTCACCCCGCACTTTGCTCCTTGCAGTAGCTGGCGGGGCTGGCGGTGTCATTATCATTCTTCTCGGCATCGTATCGTACCTCGTCGCATCTAGGAAGAAAGCAAACGGGAGAGACAACAGATATACAGACGCGAGCATTTCCCAGGCCACAGTGCCTGACACAAGGAAGACAAACATCCAGGGGACTAGAACTTGGGGTTATCAGTTCCACAAGTCACAAGGCAGACACGAATTGAGCAGTGATACCGCCATCGCACCAGGGGAGTATGGACCAACCGGCCCGTCCTCCCCATCGCCGGCGATCGCCTACGAAGTGGTTCCCTTATTCGGCTTTCGACAGTCGCCACCTCCAGAGGACGCCAGCGATGACAACCTGTGCGATTTCAGATGTACAAAGACATGGAGACAAGACAGGAGTGAAGACACGGCATCGGCAGAGGAAATTGTCGTGAGACACAAGGGTGAGCAAACTTTCGGCAAACTGTGAACCGTAACTGTAACAGCACTTGCTAAAATATCCTTGCTCTCTCCTCCTTTAAACATGGCTACTGACGGAGTAAAAATACGAGGGAAGAAAATCAACGACATGGTGCGCTATAATTCAATGTTGTTGAGATTTTGGTTTCTCACTTCTGTTTTTTTTTTTCCGCAGCTCCACTGCGACAAGATCTTTGGGGCAGGGAAAGGACCGCTGACAACCCCAAAGTGAGACGGCCCGGTCCAGCCGGCTCCCCCGCAGTGCCTCGCCGCGATGACTCTGACAGCAGCAGCATTTACGACTGTGACCGGAAGTTCGTGGACAATGTCCTGTACGCGGCATCTTCTGACAGCGCAATCGTCCGTGAGCAAAAATTTGGCCAGAGTGTTTTGAGCTCTCAAAATAAGGTCAAAGGGAAGCCAAGACTTGACCCGTTCTAAAATGTTAGTGGGGAACTTTTTCCTGAAAAATGTAACACTTAATCTGAAAATGCAAACATTTACAAAATGCTTTTGTAACTGCTTAATAACTCCCCTCCCACACTTTCTCGTCCGCTTGTCTCTCAATAACACCATCTGCATATATCTGCATATATAAAATAACTTGAAGCCCACTTGTGGCAAATGAATGTCTATGACAAGTCTGCTAGTCACAAAGTATAAAGCCCCAATTAAAGCGCTTATAGCGTGTTTCATATACCAATTTCTACTCCGGTTAATTGCATGAAAAAGATTGGATATCCCTTTTGCTTCTGTTAAAAAGTGCATTGTTTAATACGCATTTTTTTTCTGCAAAATAAGGTACTGTGATGTGTTGTTAGGGAAGGCTCTGTTCTTTTTATGATGGGTTAGTTTTTTTTTAAAGGTTCCAAAAATGTACTTACTGAAAATATATTTGAGAAATTATGGTTTCTGGCCTAGCGTTGTAAACTACTTTAGAATAGAATACTCGTCACTAAAGAAGAGAAGTACTAAGACAATGAATTGTATAAAATTTGGGCGAATTTTGGTGTTGAAAGACATTCAATGTTGAGGTTTGTTCTAGAACGACAACACGCTTTTACTACATGAATTTGCCAAATATGAGCATAAACGGAAAGGACACAAATGCAACCGTGAAAATAGCAAAAGGAAAATGAATCACTGGGTTAAATATCACTGTCGGCGTAAACTAAGGTTAAATATAAAGATGCCTTTATAAGGACTGCATTGTAAAAAAAAGTGAAAAATAGTGACATTGTAAAGCACTCATTCTCGAGAGGCAGTTTGATCTGCTAACAAGCATAATCGAGATTTCTACCTGAAACTAAGAGGCAAGATTTAACCGGATGTAGATGATCTTGTAGATGACGGAACCCAGGATGTTTTTCAAGAGACAGAGCTTTAAACAAACAAAGTTCAGAAATAATAGTTGTTCATTCGTATCAATAATCAAGGTTGCGGAGGGAGATAGAGAGTTCAACTCTCCACCCCCGAGAGAATAAAGATATAGAAATATGAAGATAAAGAAGGCCGTCTCTGTTTTCTTCATCGTTAAGTAAGGGCCTACTGTACCTACTGAGCACTCAAAGGATGACGTGCAGCGTACTTGGTCAATTGTTCAAATGGTGCTTAAGGATGTGGTTTGCGTTTGATGTAGTATATAATGCCAACCTTACACCGATATATATTCATAGCACTGTATGCTTCCTGTTTGTCGGAGAGCTTGCTTACAAGCTGACTCGGGTGTTGCCACACAAAGTACATGTACATCTTCCGAAAGACCTTGCTGTACTTTTTCCCCATTTGTTCTGCAGTTAATATTCCCCCTGTTTAAAATAACACAAACAAACAAACAAACAAAAAAGAAAGAAAAACAAAAGACCAACCAGTCTCTCTTGGATACAAACGAAGGAAGTGGTGTAATGTTGCGGGCAAGTTCCCACGCTCACAGCGGGCAGTTCCCTGGGAAATATAATACATAGCCTATACTGCATTTCTCATCCTGCTTGGGACTAAGCGATCATCTGTGAAAGTGCGTCGACAGAAACTAGTTCCGTTGTTACTTGAACGAGGATGCTGACATTATATCTCATGTGTTGCATGAATGCGGTTCACTTTGCCATTCGCGCGGTTGCGTCGATATAGACTAGTAATACTTATTTGCTCGCAGACAGCCATCTCTAAAGATTCGCTTTTATCTTCATTCCTGGTGGTCCAATAATACAAGCCACATGGTTGCCCAGGCTGTATTTTTCCTCTACCTGTTTGCTGAAATGCTTACAGTGGCAACGGAGGTAACCATTTCGGCCGCGGCAGAGGAGGTTCGCGTCAGGAAAGGTGAACCGTTACAGCTGTCGTGTGATATTAGATATGACCCTTATGCCGATATCGCTGGAGTTACTTGGTTCAAGCACCAAGAAACATATGGAGAGATTTATTTTTCTGCAAGTGGCGACACAACACAATTGAATTATTCGGAGATAAATACTACAGATGCTCGAGGAGTAATCCGTTATGAAAGAGGTAGGACTAACAGTGCAACACTGATGCTGATAATTCCTAATAGTGAGTTTGAAGACAGTGGACGGTTTGTTTGTATGGTTTCCATAAGGAGGGTTGACACTAGTTTATATCAACGTTCCTCGGCAGTAGATGTATCTGTCACTGCTTCTTCGAAGACCGATGTCAGTACTATAATCAGGAGAATATTCTCTAGCAGTAGTAGCTTTCCAGCCACATCTACCAAAGGCGTGGAAGAAGCCACAGTGGCAATGAGTATCAGAGTGGAAGTTCAAACACTGAGCACTGCCCCATCTCATCAAACGACCAGTGATACACGGGCTCATGTGTCAACAGCTTATCAAAGAAGCTCCCGGTATGGCAAAGCCCTACTGGCGACCACTAGTCGTAATCCACCAGATCTCACCACATCCTCTCCATCGACAACAGTGGGCCAGTCCATCTTCTCATCCACATCTACGTCTGCGGCTCTTTCAACAAAGCGTTTCACCAGAAGTCAAACCGAGGGAACTTCAAGCCCCAAAGCCCCGTCTGCCTTGATGTCGACAGACCCCACACCCTTACCCGGCAGGCCCATCCTTATTGCAGTCTCTGCCGCGGCCGGTGGTGTCATCTTCATTCTTCTCGCCGTCGTGGCATGCCTCGTGTCATCGAGGAAGACGGCAAGCGGGGGAGTCACTGGAAACACAAACGTGAGCATTTCCCTGGCCGCAGTATCCGGCAGAAGTGAGACCGGCAGCTACGCAACCAGCTTCTGCAATCACCGAGATTACCAGCAGCCAGGCAGCCGCAGGGCGGGCGGTAACAACGCCGTCGCGCTGGGGTATAACAAGCTGACCGGCTCGCCACCCACATCGCCAACAGCCGCCTACGCCGTGGTTCCAATACCCGGCTTGCAGTTACCATCTCCCCCGACTGAGTACGCTGTACTGGATCCGGATTTCTCGTCACACAGCAGCGATGATGATCACGTGTACGAGTCAACCTTAGCCCAGCAGATGAAGAGGCAAGACAGGAGGGAAGATGAGACATGGGTAAATGGAGTAAACTTCAAACAAAGCGGTAAGCAAACTGGTCTTAGAACATTTTTTTCTCAAGTATGTGGCCAATAAAAATAAGGCAGTTTGATCAATAGCAGAAACCTTCTGGAATGCTACGCCCCGACGTTGCGTACTTGCGCTTCAAGAAAAGTTGCTTATAAAATCATGTGTGTGCGGTTCTTTTGAAGGCCTTGAGATCCAGTTTTGATAAGTAAGATTCACAGCAAACAAAGTTATCTCAATAAATAAAACTGCAAACACTTGGAATGAAAAATACCGGACGTAACGAAAGTGAGCCAATCTAAAAGGGGTCAGCATGTAAATTACGATCAAAATATCAGAACTTAAAGTACAAATTAATCAACACACTTGTACAACCTTAACACTGCATCATCGCGATTTTTTTACTTTATAATGGTGGCAAACCAGTTCAAATGTCGACAACCATAATTTTACGAGATTTCAATGTTTCAGTTAATCTTGCAAGTTTGAATGGAAGGAAATTGCCAAGTCCTAGCGGTTATTATTAATTATTATTTCTTGAACTTTAAATGAGGAAACAGTGAAATTTAATTTTGCATAGCTCTGCTTTCCAAAAGCTCACGAAGTACGCACTACTGTCATTGAACATTGTACATTTCTGTCACGGGACTTTCGTAAGGTCTTTGGCGTGATCCGTTTCAACCAACTTAGTTTGAGCCAAAAATGTCAAAAGTGGCTGGATTGTAGCGCAGAGTTTCAACTTACAGACATACGTTATTCACAGGTTTGGGAGAATTTTCCGCCTTGTTTGCTGCATAGACAAAGGGAGCATACATGAAAAACTTGGTTAGAATTCCAAGAAAGGCGACGTACCCTCCTCCCACACATGTTCTAATGTTCCAATGGCTCTGCAAAGCCCACAGTATCAACAGATAATGTGCAACATGCAAGCAGGAAATCGCCTATCAGATCGGTATCGTAAAGCTACATTCCAAAGAAACGCAATGGCCCAAAATGCATCAGATAAGCCACCGTATCGCGAGAAGCCTGTACATATCCTGTGTACGTGCAGAGCAGGAAGAAACAGATTCACATTCAAAGAAAATGTGGGCAGTTATACTTACATATTTCGGTAGGGTGAAAATGAGCAGGGCCTATCGGATCGTGCCATGAAATTATGAGAAAAATAGTAATAGGCGTATCAGTACATGATTTGACATAAAGATATGTCTGTCAATGCGAACAAAGTACGCCTTATTATACTAGCCAATTGCAAGGCCCAGCATCAGTCTTGATCACCTAGAGCACACTAGATTTATCGAAGTAGAGTGTGTCTTTCCAGTATTGTTTTCAAGCACGTCTTATTGTCCTGATGTGTTGTGAAAGGGGATTGTGCGTCAGGGTACATGGTCTTTGAACAGAGCCTGTGTACAGAGAGTAAGAGGGATTTCGTCAAATCCTTGAGGCATTTCTTGAAATGAGCACGACCGACGATTTCAAGCTTTCTATATACAGCGTCCTGCTCCTGTTCAGATCAAAATACCACTATGTATATAGGCCTAACCACGTTTGTTTTCTAAATAATTACACAAAATGATAATAATTATAACATATAGTTTTTTTCACAGCACCTTATCTTGTACCCACATCATGTGTAATGATTCGAAATAAAATTGTCGAAGGCGCTTCTTTTGAAGAATAAGAAATTTGATATCAGAGTCATAGACTGTAAAAATGCACCCCCTCCCCATACGAGAATTGTAAGAAGCAAAAATGTTTTCTATGTGTCCTGTTCCTCAACACAGTTGTTGAGCGGCCAGGTGTTAGGGACCGGGAAACACCCGACAGCCAAGCCGAAGTTAGACAGCCCGCACCAGTCGTGTCTTCCGCTGTGCCTTGCGGCCATGACAGCGGCTGCAGCGGGGACTGTGACCGGAAGTTCGTGGACAACATCCTGTACGAGGCGTCCTCGGATAGTGCGATCATCAACGAGCAACGGTTCGGCGCAAGCGTCATGGTCTCCCAGAAGAAAATCAAAGGGAACCCGAGACTTGATCCATTCTAAAGGGGTGGTATGAAACTGTCCTGAAAACTATAAGACAAACCGAAAGGTAAACATATACAAATGCAGGTGTAACTGTATGCCAAAGATTTCAGCTTTTGACATTTACTCGTATAGACTTTGCTTGATCGCAGCGTTTTTCACAATGTCCACGTAGTGCATTATAGTATACCAGACCTGTATCGCAAGGATGGCACTGCACATTTTCATGTTAAGCTAGAAATAATTAAACTTAAATGGTATCGTAATCCTGACTAATGGCGTAGTGGAAGGGCCTCGTCCATATTTATCTACCCAAGAACCATAGTGCACCGGAACTATTTATGCACAGTCCGCATTCAGTGCAAATGCCCATCGACGGACCACGCGATTTTAGTTCCAAATTACTTGTTAGGACGGCGTCATTGAACGATTCCACAATCCGAAAGCTGCTTAGGATATATGCAACATTAATTTAAAGAGTTTACACCCGCAACTGTGAATGGGGTCATAATTACCGATAGGCCGATATCGATTCGCCCGAGTACAACTGTTTGGCCTCTTACCGTGAGCATGCTCATGCAGGTGAGACTTTGCTGGTTTTGAAATGTGTCTATTTTATCAGTGTCTTTTCAATGCTGTGTACGTTAGGGTTGCGATCAACGGATGTTTTAGTGTTTGTAGATTGACGAGATAAGTCGGATATGGGCTGAATAGCCGACGTGCTCAATTCAGGGCTGGTTTTGTTTTCACCAGTTCTAGGCTCATACATATGTATATATAGCGTAACCTGGATGTATCTTCTCGCTGTGTAATAATTACATTGCGTATTGTATTGAGGTAGGCCTATAGGCGCAGTTACGTGCCGTGAGTGCCGTGCCAACGTCGCACGACACGCGCTGCACTTTGCAGCAGAGACCGGCTGGACCAAGTGCTTGTGATTACATACAGATATTTTTATTCTCGGACGGGTCGGTGCGCTGGATCACACGATTAGGTACTGAATCAACTCTGTTCCTTTACTTGTTATAGCAGAAAACCCATGAGCAAGGGTCTATCTTGGGGTTGGACACGTCGTATGTTCTATGGTCATCCTCCAAAGTTAGTCCATAGGCGTTGGCTGCAGGTTTTCCTTAAAATGGCCTTTGTTGGGAACGAGGACGCATGCATTATCACACATTCTTATTGGGGTATTATTAAATTATGTTCATAACCCAGTGAAATTTGTCAGTTTTCTGCGATTAGGCCCCGCGGCTTTGAAGAAGGAGTTGTTTCTTTTCTAGATGGACAAGAAATAAATCACCAGGCAAAGCGCTTCATCCTTTGTTTAGTGTTTTGTAGAGTGTCTTTCTTTGCACACTTTCGGAGTAGATGGACCACCAGCCCAGGATAAGCTGGCCATTTAACTATAAAAACTAAGGAATCGTTTGTTTAATAAATCGTGAACAGGTTCTTCATTCATTACAGACTTGATGACTTGTGTTGGTCGGGCATTGGTCTGGTGGGTGGGGTCAAGGCGTCCCCACTAGAACGCTGTTCCAATTTTAACTTTCTCTAGAATTCAAACCCTAGATACAGACTTGTTGAGAGGCGATCAGGAAAAACAACAAAGAACTCCGCGTCCTCTGCCCATTTCAGTCATAGAATCTCCACCTTTTGAGTCGTTTCTCCGGATTCAACCACGTTCCTCCCTCTACTATTGTCCATATTATACAAGAGAACAAAAAGGTTTTACCAATGCTCTGAGCCGTGACATGAATTCGCCCATTGCCAAGCGTTGGCTAACAAAGCACATCTGTATGTACGTGAAAATCTGTATATTTGTACTCATGGCCCAAGCGTTACATCTAATTGTGCAACTCTTCGGCTGGGTGCACACGTATTTTTACGGGGTACGTGCATATCTCAAGTCGCACTCACAGACATGAAATCGTCACCATCGGGAGGATCATGCATGTCTGTCTTCGTTATCTCGCAAGTCCAAATGGATTCATGTGTGTGAGTTAGCAGTGGAAATATGCTATATTCAAGTTATCAGATGCTATCGATATGATATGACAGTGCAAAGCCGGGGATTTTTACACCACCACCAACTTAACAAGCTTGTCGAATGGCTAATTTGGAAACCACAGAGCACCGTCTCTTCGAATGAAGACCGCGTTTACAACCTTGGAGCTGCATGCTTACGCGTCGAAACCTCTTGATCACCCAAGGAAGTTATTTCCTTTAGGAACAAACATTCGTTGAGGACATCGTCTTTGAAGTATTGATCGGTAAGTTTCTAAATGATTTATTTGTTCTGTAATGTTATACATGAATTGTCATATTATTTGAAAAAGTGTTGTTTACAGAGAAAGAGTTTAAGCTAATTTTAATCTGAGAGTAAATTGGCTAAATGCGAAGTTTTAAAATGCAAAAAGTTAGTCCTCTGATGGCTTCAAACTCTATGAAAAATTCCCCCTCTTTTTTCCCGTAGAGCAGCAAAGAAAAACCCCCAAAGAGCTAACGGTTCATTTCGATATCCGTAGGCACAGGCTTTACAAGCGTTTTCCGAGGTTACAGAGGAAGAGTTAAAACTGATATCAGTCTGATGTGAATTTTGAAATGAAAAGCACAATGACAAATAATAAAACCATACATTGCAATTAAATAAGTAATAATGATGAAATAAAGATAAAAATGAAAGGAGTGTGTCCAGAAACGAACGTACCGCATTACAAATATGAGTGAAATGAAAGTAGTGTTTCACTTTAAGATATCAACACACAGAATGCCTAAAATGGTGTGCTTAAACGTTCAGAACGTTGTTATTCGATTTCACGACTGTGATTTCTGTCTATCAAGGCAATTCTGATTTGTCAACTTTTAAGAATGTACATTATTTTACACATTGTTAAGAAAAATCGACACTCTTCTGAATAGCGAGTAGTTTAATAAAGGAAAGAAGTATTCTACAAGTACAGTAGCTTAAACGGGAAAATCAAGATTTTTTATCGTTTAACTACCCATGTGAAGAGCAATTTTATGCCATTAGATACTTGTGGTGATGTAAATGTGCATAATATTATGCTATGTCGACCAGTGGTGAAATTTGGGATGGGGGATGGGGAAAGGTGAGGTGACTTGCCCGGTCATGAAAATGTTCAAAGCGGGGCGGGGGAGCACCATGTGACTCGATTATAGAAGTCGATGTTCATGGTATTGATGTACATCAGTTTCTGTGTATTCAGAAGGTATTTTTGATATTTTTCATTGTTTTTCCTTTTTGAGTGATACCGAATGCATTTTAGTCATTTGCAGTCTGAAAATGTTTTCAGTTTTTGCTTACCAGAAAAACGTAAGGGGGTGATTCATTATCCCATCCCCACCTCAAAAGCGGGAGATAACCCCCCCCCCGGCATTTACGCCCGTAATGTAGGTGCAAATGTTTGCTAGAGTTCAGGATACTACACTGAAATGTCCCGCTGCTTTATGATTCGTCAATGTTGCATCGCAGAAGGCCAGTGTGCAGGGTTTCCTCACAAGACTTTTTGCAGTGCAGAAATTGTGGGTTGGCAGGTTTCCCTCTTCAGTCGAAATGACTTGATGAAAATGACGTCAGGGCAACTGCAGCTCCCGCAAGAAAGTACACTTTATCTATCCAAAGGAATGTCTCGTCTTCTTGGCATAAGAGGAACAAAAAAGCGTCACAAATTCAACGTTCAATTCATGTCATGAGCATTTCATGAAATGAAACCTCTGCGGTGAAAGATCAGCTTGAGAAGTGGAAAAAAAAGCTATCGAGCAATTACTGAGGTAGTCGAATCGTTCCATAATCATTAAACAGTGGGGGCGATGATCGGTCAGACCTATTACCAATTTGAAAATGGAATAATTAAAGTGAAAATAAGAGTAATAACATCCTTTTATATCCAATTTCTTTCAGTGTTCATAGTGCATAGTATTGTGACGTCTTACCCTTTCCCCTTGTGGCCTCTTGGATTTTTCATGGCCATAAGCATCTAAGGTTTTGTGTTTGGCTATAACAATTAAGCAAACCTACCACCGAATTCGGGGATACGTGTAAAAGAATCGGATACTTCAATACCTGTAAAAATCAAGGTGCGTATGTCTGAAAGCATAAGTACCACCAGGAATCCGCCTCGAGCAGAAGCACCCCTTCATCGGTTGAAAAGAGCTGCGTTGGTCGGGAGTGTTCAATTTGTTGCAAATTGACCAAAGTTGCCTCCCTTGCTAAGAAAATAGCGCCCTCTCTCTGTAGTGCTCGAAACCCATAGTGCGTGTGCCTATGCAAACCACGGGTGTGTAACAACTGTTCCCATTAAAGTGTGTGCTAGTGACTTCGCACACAGTATTTCACAGCGCAACCGCACACGGGGGCAGCTGCCGTGCGCTTATGCATGGGGCCTTGTGGGGTACCGGAACAATGGGAAGTACCCCATAAGGCCAGTTTTTCAACCTTGTGGGGTACTAAAATTGGTACCCCACAAGAATTTCACGAAACTGACATTTGGAAATAACTCAAAGAGGGAAAAGTTTTGATGGGTAAAAATCAGTCGCAAATTGGAGCGTTTTATGTAAGGGACACACGGTCGAAATTTCATCCAGGAAAGTGAATTTGGTTTAAATTGGAGTCATTACTGGACCGTGCCCAGTCTAATGTGGCTTTTGCGAACCCGGGTTTCCACCTAGTTTATGGCCTTTCTAGTGGTAAACGACTCACGATATAATGGCTTCAATCAGTACACGGCCATGTGCGTCCACTTTTAGGTCTGATTTACGGCGGTGTGGTTTGTCTGCAGTGGGCACTGTATGTGAGGTTGCAGCGCAGCCTGGCTGCAGGCAGGAAAGTGAGGTAGTGAACTTATGTGTGAGTGATCAACGTATGTACATGTACATGTACAGTAACTAAATGTACACTGTACATCTAGCTTCACCTTGACGTCCTGCACATACGTACATATGTACATGTACATGTACAAGCACATGTACTGTACATGTACCTGTACATGTACATGTGGGTACTTGTCATTGTGTGACCACTTGCATGAAATTCCGCAATAATTCATGGCCAATATACAGTGCAATTTGGATGGTCAAGATGTTATATTTCTTGTGTATTCGAAAACAGCATTACTTCTTATAAGTTCAATTGTTTTTCTTTCCTCGGCTGTTTCAAACATAAAGAGAAAATGGGCTCAATTTGACCACTTTTCCAATCATAACGGAATTGTCTGAGAGGATCAAAACTGGAACAAGAATACGCTCTCACATAAGTCTTCCCTGTTTATTATGGAATTCCATATCTGCCGTCGTGCGTCGTCCGTCGTGCGTCGTCCGTCGTGCGTCGTCCGTCGCCCGTCGTGCGTCGCCCGTCGTGCGTCGCCTATCAAATGGGTTGCATAGGACATGCAAAAGCCGTTGTTTAACAAATGACAATGTGATGATTCCATTCACTTCTAAAGATCTTTTCCGAATAAGGCAAGTACAAATCCCACCTGCAAAGCATATACTAGTCACATAATTAATTCCAATAATGCTAGACTACCCCTGCCCCTTGACAAGAAAATATCGCCTCTCTGAGAATTCAACCAAGTGTTTTTTGGGGAAAAACATTTTCAGCAAAAATGTTCCGGCCAACTTATCCACAGTGTTATTCTAATTTGCATACTGTAAAAATGTGCCGACTTGTTTTCATCAAATTCCAGGAAGAAATCTGCCAACCGATACAGATATTCTATCTTGTCCTCTCAATTTCACTTTGAAATCCAGAAATACTAGACGTGCTGTGGATAACAAACTGTTTATTAAATGTATTGTTAAGGGGCAATTACCACTTGGTTTAAGTTTCAGAAAATATGACGTGTTGGTTTTTGTGGGTGTGTATGCCATGGTGGATAGAGCAATGAAAACAGGTTGTCCAGCACATCAGCATTATTTATGGGGCTAACAAGTAACGTTACTGTTTAAAAGACTTCTGTGAGCCAACCTGCAAATAAAGTCATGTCTAATTTGGAGTATACAGCAGGTTTCATCATAGGTATACCCGCCCTCAAACTAACGTTGAATCAGTTCGTCTCTTATGAAAACTATTGGGAATCAAACACTGTAAATAATCTATATATTTTCTGAAACTTAAACCAAGTGGTAATTGCCCCTTAACAATACATTTAATAAACAGTTTGTTATCCACAGCACGTCTAGTATTTCTGGATTTCAAAGTGAAATTGAGAGGACAAGATAGAATATCTGTATCGGTTGGCAGATTTCTTCCTGGAATTTGATGAAAACAAGTCGGCACATTTTTACAGTATGCAAATTAGAATAACACTGTGGATAAGTTGGCCGGAACATTTTTGCTGAAAATGTTTTTCCCCGAAAAACACTTGGTTGAATTCTCAGAGAGGCGATATTTTCTTGTCAAGGGGCAGGGGTAGTCTAGCATTATTGGAATTAATTATGTGACTAGTATATGCTTTGCAGGTGGGATTTGTACTTGCCTTATTCGGAAAAGATCTTTAGAAGTGAATGGAATCATCACATCGTCATTTGTTAAACAACGGCTTTTGCATGTACTATGCAACCCATTTGATAGGCGACGCACGACGGGCGACGCACGACGCACGACGGGCGACGCACGACGGACGACGCACGACGAAAAATGGCATGTTTGGAACTGGTAAATGGCAGAATTGGGACACAACAAAAAGCAAAATGCGACGGGCGACGGCAGATATGGAATTCCATAGTTTCTCCTCCCTAGTCATTTGTACGTTGGGGGTAATTTACAGTACAGTGAAGCTCAACTGAATACATAATACACAATTCAAAAGAATTTAAGGAACAAGAGAACAGAATGACACGCATGATTGCACCAACATTGTTGAGTATATTGTTTTAGAACCGATTGACAACACCTGAATGATTTTCACATAAGTTTAATGCTTCTTGTTCCGAAATGGTAGCCCAGCCATATAGACAATGACAAAAACCATTCTGTTCTCTTGTTCCTCTAATTCTTTTGAGTAGTGTATTCAAAACTATGAAGAATTTACTGCAAACGCAAAAGTTGAGAAAATGCTTTGCTGACAACAGCTAGATATGCATGGAAGTTTGGTCGGCTCGGCTGGCCGGGCTACTAAAGATTCAAAGCTGAGAAACCATCATGCAGGCTTGTGTTGTTCGTAACATAAATTCCAACATCATATCTTGTGCAAAATGTTACCGATGCCAGTGATCGACCCATGTTCTCAACAAAATGAAAAGTGGAACAGCGTCTCGTAATGCACCGCCTCACAAAAGATATCCATGCCGGTGTCAAGGTTGATCCGCTCAATGCATTTGCTTGGTGAGGAATTTACACAAATATTTTACTGTAAAGTGACACAAAGACCCGATCTCATTTACTTCTGCCCTCAGTCCTTAAACAGATGCACTACATTTATACAGACTGAAATTTAAGTCTAGTAATGGCCGATGTGAAACATCAAATATCTTCAGTAATCTTTCGTGGACGGACTCATGAACCTTTAAGTTTCACCACTCCTGCGCGCATTCAAGGTATGCAAAAATGTCCAAAAATATTATTCCACAAAAACTGCATTTATCTGTTCACTCCATTAACCCGAACTCGGGATTACAAGTGTGGACATCGTAATTTTTGTATGCCCACGTTGTGTACCACCGTGAAACAATAACATAGTCATTTATTCTTTTTTTTTAATTCATTACATTTTCACCCACAACCTCCTAATTTTTTTTAAGAGTACCATGGCACGCCATAGTCACTTAAGTTAAGTTACGCCAAAAATATAGGCTTCCTATTTGCAGTTTCCCGGTGGAGGGGGGCTATTTCAAGTTCCCCCGGATCTTGTTCCAGCTGTACTGGAGAAAAAAAAGAGAAATAGGGATCAGAGAACATAGGGATTGGCAAACATACGGACGCGGAAAAATTTAGACTGTGGGTAACATGGGGACCTTGCGAGTCGAAGCCTCCCTTAAACTGCGTCTGTGTTGATTGTATCAACTGTACTGACACACTAAGATCAAATTGTACATGAGCCACTTAGATGAAATTTAAAGCTTGTGCATGAACCGCCCCCGTTTGATGGAGGCGAGTGGCTGCCTCGCCCCCGATAGATGGAGGCGAGTTCATTCACAGTTGGGTTGTACAAGAAATGTAAAAGCGTGCGTTGACTATGCCCCCGTTTGATAGAGGCGAGTGGCTGCCTCGCGCCCGATAGATGGAGGCGCGTTCATTCACAGTTGGTTCTTACAAGAAATGTAAAAGCGTGTGTTGAGTATGCCCCGTTTCATCGTTACTGTTGTGATGTCCATCATTCTTAAAATGAACTGATTCTAATTCAAATTGGATGCTATTTCCAAATTGGGTGTGTTGGTAAACAAATTTGAATTACGAATGAGGTGTTATCATTCAAATCATAATAACTAGATACTCAAATAAAATACTTGGTATTGTCTGAATGCATTCAAACATGTACACAACTTCACTATTATGGAGCCGGGAAAAGTCTGCATTATTTAGTATATGTAATCTTGATTATAACAAAAAATAGGCCTGTGTGCCAAAATTACTCCAAACTATGTGAAAGAGTCAGAGCTGGAAAAATATTTTCACAAAACATGTGGGAGGCCTGGAATTCGACATGACTTTTTAGGATTAAATAAATAGCCAAAGTCTTCAGATGAATGACACAAAAGTAATATATACCGTAAATAATAATGATGATCACCACACAACATGCTAAGCTACAGTGAACTCAAAGTTAAGGTGATACACACTTTCTGTCATTTTTGAGAATTTGTGTTTACTTAATTAACTGGGAAAACTATTTACATGTATCTCTAAAAACGAACGGGTTTGATTTCCCATGAATATGAGGTTTTATGTCAACCACAATGGAGCATAAGAACGCCCAAACTAAAGAACTAACTTTACCCATTTTGGGGGGGAATTAAAGCATGTTGCATGTTCTGTATAGCCAGGAATGAAAATGCTGACACCGTGGGATTTAGTGAGGATTACCTTATTTGCGTTGCAACTTTCGCACTGTTGGTGTCACTAGTAAATGTGTACAATAGAACATGGTGATCGCATGCCTTTATTGCTTTGTCAATGTCAAAACACTAACAGTTCATCTCCTGAACTTAATTATAACTAGAATAGGCCTACAGGGGTAATAATGACACGCGTGAAACACAAAGTAATATGCTGAAACAAGAAAATAAAAGTATTTCTCCCATAATATCATTCACTGGTGCACCCTAATTATGAATGGATGAGGCAAGCAGACCACTGTGCCAGTGCCACTGATATAGAGATCATGCAGTGGCCAGTGTGTAGGCCAGTGCACATACACCTATGCAACTTGGCCCTGTCTGCTTCGGGGTCAGCTGATTGATACTCTCACTCCTGCGGTTTCTTTTCTTTTGGGATCACCTGTTACCCACAATTTCAGCGACAAGTGATATATACCCGTTAAGCGCTGGACCCCCATGAAAACGAAGAAAGCCACATTAGACTGGGCTCGGTCCAGTAATGGATTTGAAATTTTTTGTGTGTTGTATGGGAGTTTTGTACACGAGAACAAAGGAAATACCCCACAAATAAAGCTGCGTAAGGAGGTGTGCTCTGACACAGCTACGCGCCAGTCCTGGGCACAAGCAGGAACGAACAATTTCCTTGTAGCCTGTCACTTCTTTCAAGTTCTTTGCCGGTGAGGGTGCACTTTACCTCGGGCGCATAGGCCACAAGCTGCCATAACTCCTGTGGACATTAATGGCTCCATGTTCCCATGCTAAGGAACACAACCTGTTCACATTACTGTCGTTGCTTTAACTCCCGCGGGTTGGGGAACCGGTTACTCGACGCCCTCTTTCGGCCTCGCACGTCAAAGGGAGATCAAGCTATTTTTGGAGAGGACCCTCTGGTGTCATTTCCCGCTTCGGCCACGAACGGAAGGAACAAAATGTTGAAGTGTTCTGACTTCGCACTGTTATATATTGGGACTGCATACTTGCGTTTTGTCCCATCCTGAGCACATACGTTAATACTCCACTTGTACTTGCAACGGACAAATTCAAAGCCGTGTGAACCTAAATGAGAATAAATCTCTGCTCTGGTAAAAAAAAAACAGTGACAAAAGACAGAGTGGACAGTGTACACAAAGGTCGGCAGCTTCGTTTACAGAGAAAGCTGAACTCTTTTCGAAATTTTCCGTAAGCAGCACCAGCTCTATAGCATCATGGCAAGCCACATCGTCTTTTTTCTGTCGTTGGCCACGACTGTCGGCATCACGATTTCTGCAACTATTGAACCCGAATCCAGCACAGTCACAGTCCAAAGAGGCCAGCGGCTGCGACTGTCGTTCAAGATAGGCATTTCTCGCGATGAAAATATAATTGAAAGTCAGTGGGTACGCACTGAATCTCAAGATCTGTATGATACAGTAAATGTATCAACCTGTATCCCTGACGAGGACGTGCCGTGTAAAACAAGCATCACTGTGGACCAGCGTGGGAGAGTGAAATACCTATTTGTTGATGATGCACTCGCAATAACGACACTGATAATTGATGAAAGCACTTTAGGAGATAACACAACGTTCAGATGTCGAATTGAGAGGGAACAACCACGCGGCGCCCAAATATCGCTGCCAATATACGTGACCGTTCACTACCTGCCTAACGAAACCTATCCAGTGTGTACATCGTCAAACTTGACCGAAGCCCCCCAACCGCCGCCTGTTTTGACCTGTTCAGCTGGAGAATCCCATCCAGCTGTATTACTTGAGTGGACGACACTTGACGGAAACTCAGACAGAATAACCCTCTCAAACGACACGGAACGTTTGGAGGGCCGAGTTCAAAACACGCTGAATCTTAGTTCTCTGAGCACACCGTATAACAACCAAACATTCACCTGTTTCATGACAAGTGAGGCCTATCCTGATTTCAGCAGTAACTGTTCGATCGGGGCAATTGGGCCAATCGTCGTCTCTACGGCTGAACCGACAACCGGGGCCACGCAAGTTCTTGAAACCCACCCCATGGTTTCAGACGAGGCAGTATCGACACTCAGCCCCATCGAGGTCATCGCAGCGACGGCAGGCGCCGGTGCTGCTTTCTTCGTCACCATTGTTGTTATCGTTTGCATTGCTTCATCGGGGAAAGCCAAGCCACGGCGTCGAAAGCCGGCTGCTTACCACATGCCGGTATACAGTCGACATCAAGCTGATGCCGTAAGGCCAGCCTCGAGTGACCCTGCCAATGTAAACCAGAGCAGCGATACTCTGACTGTGACCCACGGACTTCCTAACGACAGTGTACCACTGGAGGAGAACACACCGAGGGAGCGGCCACCGGCGGCACTGCCAAGGACATCACCCGACGTCTATGCATACGCTTCTATAGCACCAGACCGCCAGAGACATCGTTCGCCGCCGGACGTTTTTCTTGATTCAGATCCAGCTCCACAAAAAACGAGAAGCGAAGGCTACGCTTACGCCAGTGTGCTGGAGACAGAGAGACAAAGGCCAGCATCTTTCTCAAGTTTAGAAACTGACAAAAAGACAGGTAAGACCGCCACTGGTGTTGCTAAATCGGAAGGCTTGAGGTTGTGAAGACAGTGGACTTAAATCTAAAGATGGGGCCTTCACGACGACAAATTGAGAATTCTGAAAATCCAATTTAAGCTAAACTTTAGGCACAAACCGGCAGAAACTTGGGAAGACTAGACGAAGCGAGGTTCCAACAAAAACACGGCACCAAGGCCGGTTTGCACTTGAAGCAAAAGCAAAGGCCAAACTGTGACGTTAGATCTACTAATATATACTGCAAAGTATATATTAGTAGAATATAGATTTCGAACAGTCAAAGTCGTTTCGCTTTCAAAATCATCTGCAGTATAAACAGGTCTTTATACGTAATATTGGAAAAATTCTAGGAACAACTAAAGGGTCTGAAACGTGCATTCACAATATCGGTTGATGAGGGACACCAGCCCTCATTATGATGTGTATATGGCGGTAGACGCCTTCCCCTACAATCTGCCCCCTTGCAATTCCAACAGCTGTGGATAATATAAGCGAAGCCCCATTAGTTGCGCTTTTCTCTCCCTAAATTTCACAGGGCAAGAACCAGCGAGACCACAAACCCGTGACACAAACTCGACCAGCCCCGCAATGGGGCAGACCCCGCGTGCAGCGTCGACCAAAGCACGCGGGAGCAGCAACGAAAGCGGAGGCAACGACGCTGCAAGCGGCACAGGTTTCGTGGACAACATCTTGTACATCCCTTCCACGGAAGACGTCGTCACTCGCAGGACGTCCAAGAAGTTACCAAGGCTTGACCCGTTTTGACGATCACGAGGCTAACTAGCATGCATCAATGAAACCAAGTGCTGAAACAGGACACAGTAGGCCTACAGTTCTGTCCCGTGTCCAGATCTAAATCAACGGGGGGGAAGTAGAAATGCTAAAAGCCTTGCGTTAAAAAGTAAAGGATATTTAACCAGTGCTGAATACCGTGACACCATCCAATTGATATTCTGGACCTATTTTGTGCAGCCGTGACGCTAACATTTCATGGAACTGGATCGTTTTGTATAAATATGTCCGCTAAAACGTGTAAATAGCGCTTTTGCCGGCATCTGGGAAATTCGCACACAAGGATAGCATACGCTTGGGCTGCAGTTGAAACACTTTCCCCTCTCATAATCATGTTTAAAATCTACAGGCATCCTAAAATCGAAACCAAAGGCGTATGAGAGGGAGGTGGTCTCGAAATCTTTTTTTCTAATCCTTTGCAATCCTGAGTTGTTTTGCTGATAAAACAACCATAGAACAGAAGTGTTGATTTTTAATGGACATTTAAGAGGCACCAAACTTACTTGATTTGATGTTCCTTTTTTAAAGGAAAATCCAAGTGGAGTATGCCCCGGTTCCCCTAGTCTGGGGATCCCTTTCCGGGTGTTACTGCACAGTCATTGCATTACGACCCCTCCCCCTTCTGATAATCCTGGGTACACCCCCGGAAATGCCCTTGTCAAGTGTGCAAAAACATTGATGACGTGATGCTTGCGAATTTTGTCATGTCACCGCTTCTTCACATTTCACCTTACGAGGTTTTCTCGCCGACACTGGGTTTTTTGTTTGTCGAGTCACCTTAATAATTAAGCACCTGCCCAAACTGTGAACGTATCCGCTAACGGTTTCCAAACCTCGCCTTCGTCTCCAGCTTTCGGTTTCAGGAAATCGGCTGTTCGGCCTCCTGACCTAGAAACATCCGCTCTTCACGATGACGTTTCATGTTGTCCTTCAGGATAGGAACACCGGGGAATTTCCATGTGTAGGTCAAAGTATAAAACCTTTCACGGTTTTGACATTTAAAGTTAGTTAGCTGCAATGAATTTTTCAAAGACACAATTTTATTTTCCACTTTGTAGTTTTCTTGTATGTCTGAAAACTCTTTCGTTTTCCTATTCGGTTAAATGCATTGGAAAGTGCTTTTTTTAACAATTAAACAACTGAGGGTGCTGTTACTGTTAAGTCATCCGGGTAAGGCACAATTCAGTGCATAGGCTGTTCAGATTGTTAACCCAGAATTTACTTACTGAAAGCATTTCTGAGAGAGAGAATGGTACTTGCTTTTCGCTGCGCACATAAACATCTGTAACATCTGCAAAGAAGAACAAAACTGAGTCCAGCAAAATCTACACAAATGCAGGACTTTTTTGTGTATAAACCAATGTAACATTAAGGCTTCTTCCTTGGATGACATCAGTTTAGCTCATGAATATTAGCATAAACAATAGTTTTGCTAACGAACTCCTAAAGATAAAACCAAAAGGGTTGAAGTAAAACACCATTTGAAGTAGTGGCAACGGGAGCTGGGCTGCTGCTATATGTGGCAGCGTATAAAGGGACCCTATTGTTTAATAGGACACCGGCAACCAACAAGTCTCCAACACGGTGGAAGATTTTCTAAAAACAAAATCAAGTTGGAGTTGATCAAGCACTCTCAGAAAAGACACTGGAGAGATCGCAGCCATTAGCCCGTACCGATAAATCTTGTGTAACACTTCAAGACACAAATTGACCATTTCTTAGAGGGCCATATCTACATGCTTTTACGTCGACTTCGTATGGAACACTAAGCTTTTACACTGCGGTAGGTCTAATTATCAGTACGTATGTATAGAGCGTTTCTTTCACGCGGCCCTATTTTTTAGTTTAAATGAATAACTTGATTTTTCAAGGATTTCAATTAAAACAGAACTGAAAGGCATTTTAATTTCCCAATCAGTAGGTAGTTATTTCAGTATCATAATGGATGAGCCAAAGTGTTAATGTCATTGTACAGTCACTGTGAAGTGGAAATAAAGATTTTACATGTCAGCAGTAGTCGCAATATGGTAGTATCTCAATCAATGAAGAATACGCGTCTGCTCCACCTCCAGCCTCTCGATTTCTCTTCACCACCCCGTAGTTTTGCCTTTAACTGACATATACGTTGCCAAATTATGAACTCGCATA
This sequence comes from Acanthaster planci, assembly GCF_054643075.1. Lineage (NCBI taxonomy): Eukaryota > Metazoa > Echinodermata > Asteroidea > Valvatida > Acanthasteridae > Acanthaster > Acanthaster planci. Next base: position 3,986,243 of record NC_141791.1, on the reverse strand, counting down.
GATCCGGTGGGTAATTATGCAGGTCAATCAAATATTGACCTCGTCATTGTGACCAATCAGGGAACAACGCCCAGACAGGCCTCAACCAATCAATAGCCACAGTTAGATTTCCTTCCTACAGGCTTGTTCACAGACTCGGGTCCGCTTTATGCACACATTTTTATGATGCTCGCTTAGAGCTTATATACATGTATTTGCTATACCCTGACAGCTTCATATTTTAATTGCGATCTTTAGTGCTGGGTTTATTTCTGAAAATTAAATCTTATTAACTTAAAGGGACAGTGACGACTGTTGACATTCTTTTCGAGGAAAATGAGCGCGTTTTGTGCAGGCGAGATAGTAATATAGCCAAGGCTGAAAACTCTGAGGGAGTTGGGCATAGGCATGGTTTGATCGGCTCCTTTACGAGTATTTTTGCGTGGTTTGATATTTTACTATTCAATGACCAATGGCGTAGCCAGAAAAAAACATCACACGAGCATTACTCGCTAAGCTCGAACCGGATACATTTCTGAGAAATTTGGCACCCCCGGAAGAGAAAGCGGCGGTCACCGAATAGTGTTGCGGGTTGCAGGCGCATTGACTGTATAAGGCACACACAATAGATCTCTATCATGGAACAGCCATCTTGCTTTTCTATCATTCTTACCAATGTAACGAAACAAATTATACCCAGCAAGAAATGAGACTGAGGGGTACCCCACCAAACATGTCCAATCTATGCACATTCAGACTATTGTTACTTAACACATCCCCCCAAGATGTCTGAAAGGAATTCCCCAGATTCCTGCGAGACAATGACCAACACAAAACAGGGGGGGGGTTCTCTCCGTCTCATACCTTGCTGCATATGAAACAAATGATGGAAAGGAAAAGGGTCTGTTCCCTTTAATCGATATCATGAAGTTGTATTACTAATGCTAGTGGGTCTACACGGAACAAGACAAACATGGTAGCCTCCTGATCTATAGGTCTATTATAAGTAGATGCTGTCACACTTCACAGAAACAGATTCGACGGAGCAAGAGTCAAAATGCAAACAAAGTTCCTTCGTCATTTCAGGTCTTTGTGTGATTTGATCAAGGTCTTGGGTTTATCTGGCAGTATTCTTGCCTCAGTTGACTCCTCTAAATGCTCGACCACGAATACAAAATCTATTTAAGAAATCTATTTTTCATTATTTTATGCACGCCATTAACCATAGCAGTATGGCTAATGGAGTGCTGCCTGAGTTTTCCGCCAGCTTGTACACTGAGATATTCTCAGTGGATGCAGCTAAGGACAATTTCACTTTATGCAGCAACAATGTTATCAATTAGAAATGCTCCAACCAGATTGTTCAAAATCGTCTTCCCGAGGCTCCGTTCATTGTTGTTTGTATAACAAACTTTTCCTTAACGGCTGTTTTACTGACGTCATCGGGAACATTTTGATATCAGGAATGACAATGCTCCAGAGCTTTTTGATCCAGGCAAGAGACTCTGTTTATGGCGAGTGTACATCGTGGTTTATGTATGTGAAGACTCCCGTGGCTTCACGCGGACAGCTCTGATTTTTCTTCATTCTTTGGTCGAAGGCTGCGTTCTATAGAAACCGGAGAGACGCCCTCTTTGTCGCAACCCTCCCCATCAAGCTCGATCGCAGACTCGTTGGAGACATTTCCGGCCATACAGTTACACCTGATGTCAAACACAGACTTAATATCACTCTTCGAAAATGGTTGTTCAAGGCACCAAAAATCAACAAAATAAAACTGCAAAATCATCAGTGTTCATCCAATGGGAACTACTAATCAGTGATGAAACTGCACTCTAACTCGTGGCGAGCATCGAGATGGGATACTTTTAGTAAAAAGCAATAATTACGAATATTGACACTCACTTTCCCATTGCCTCAGCCTCCTCCAGCGTCTGGGGCAGTTTGCGTCCTTTTGTCTCCGGCAAGAAGAACACCAGAATTCCCGCCACAATCGCGCTGCATCCGAACACGATTGACGGCACATTGCGCCCCAACAGCAGGACGAGAGGAGAGATGATGCCACCGATGCGAGACGACACGGAACACATACCAATGCCAATGGCCCTTGGAAAAGAAGGATAATTCCAAACCTTTTTAGACTTTGAGCTGAAGCGAATACGACAGGACGGACTCTGTACTTTACCGGGTCCCGGTTGATATTGACAAACAGGGAAACAAGACCTCTAATATTAATACCTGTAACAGCACGGTACACCGCCAACTCCGCTATAGGATAGATGGCCCCCTTTAATGATGGAAAGCACTGTAGTGGGTTTTGTACGGAGCGACTGCTACGAAACAGTATACTGGCTCAGTAAATGGCAATCACAGTGCATATACCGCCATTGGCGGGGGCCACTGCAAACCATGAGGACCAGTGATAGCAGTGCCATGATTCTGCTATACCACCACGGGACCCTCCGGGATACCACATGGTCTTATCATCATTAATTAATTCACAACAGTTCAGTTCACCTACCTAATAGGTGTTGGGAACAGCTCGCCAGAGTACAGGTATATTATGCTAAACGTGGCAGAGATACAGAATTTGCCAATCATGGACACCGCAGTCCGCCAGATCCCAGTGGCTGATGGGAGAAAACACACATAAACCTTCTTCTGTTACTGTCAATTTTACTTGACTTAACGTTGTCACAAGCAGCTGCTGTGAGCGGCCAAATGTTTGAAACCTTGCATTCTATGCGCAACCTATTACGCCATTATCCTTTCCGTCGGTTCATATTTCCGTCGATATCATCGATCTGAAGAAACCGACATTGGACTATAACGGCACTGCGGTAATCGTTGTCGAATAAAACACTTTTATCCATCGGGCTGCAGAAGACATGTACATGTATAGTGAAAAAGTTGCTCACCATTTTGGTCACTAAGGCCCGCTTCAAACGTCCAACTTCTGCCGTGTCTAATAATGGTGCAAATTTGAATTAGACACGGTAGCAAGTCGACGCTTGAAGCAACTGCCGACTTTCTGCCGAAAGTTCGACAGGTCTTGCTGGTTTTAAAAAGAGCAGCAGGGCTTCAAACGCCGGATTTCTGCTGTGTCTAATTCAGTTGGCATGTCCCAAGTCAGAATTGAAGTGGTACCATGCTAGAATGCGCATGCACCTTCTCCAATTGTTTTCGTTTCAGCATTAAAACCAAGGTATAACATTTCCTTTTCGGTTTTTGGATACCCCTATTAGTGCCTGACATACCCTACGTGTTTCTGGTGATAGATTCACAAACCTCTTCAAACTTCACCAGTAATATTAATCGTTTTTCGGCAACAGCATAATTTTATTCTCAATCAAAGCGTCTTTATACACATAATTTCCGAGCTATGCCTTTGAGATGAGGATTTATGTAAATGTTTCACTCTAAATCGTGTCTAATGTGAAAGAGGAACATTTCCAAGGTTGCATTGGAATCATTTCTCTGAATTCGTATATAACATTATCCTTCTAGCCAACTTGCATCTTTGCCCAATATCAATCCGACAAGAACATTGGAGGTTGTGGCATTTTCTCTTGAAAGGAGGACCAGCAGGAGTATTGTACCTATATCAAAACTCTCCTTTGGAAATCACCTGCAGTAAATTTGATCGCAGAAAAACAAAAAAAGATATGTATCATGTCTCCTTTCCTGGTGCGTCTTGTTGAAAGACCGCACTGCGTTCAGCAGAAAATCGACGTTTAAAGCAACTGCCGAACTCTTGTCACTTTTATGTCGATTGCAATAAGTTGAATCAGACACGGCAGAAGTTCGACGTTTGAAGCAGGCCTAAGAATTCTGTTTTGTACAGGATATCAACGCAGTGGAAATGTGTCAAATTTTGAGGAAGGGCATGGCCTACATAAACACGTAGGGCCTTATTTCATGAAGCTGCGCGACAAGTCATATGCTGGAACTTCTTACGAATAAAGATGGCTATCAAGCAAGCGACGCCACCAATAAGCTCCAGCACCGCGGTGTTCCATTTCCGACCGAACCGCTCCACCCCGAAAGCGGCGTACGTCAGGGCCGGGATCTCCACGGCGCCGGACACAAAGAAAGCCCAGTAGTCGTCCACGCCGAGATCGCCGGTGCTCTGCGACAGGCCGTAGTACACCAGACTGTTGACCAACCTGGAAGTTGCAGGGCACATCAACACTAATTATTCAATGAGCTCACTGGTAACTAACACCTGTTTGCAATACCAAGGAATCAGATCTGTATGCACAAGAAAGCATTGCAACTGAACAAAAACTGCATCTCTGGCTGCTTTGCACCTACCAGTTATATTGCATGTTGATTGTCTTAGCCGCCATGTTGGAAGTCCTGTACAAATCAATGAGGGACGGAGGTATTGCCGACTCTCTCGATTCCTGCATTCGAAAATATATGTAATGTTCAATGCACACATTAAGTTCTCATTTGTTGGTGGCGTTTTCAGTTCATTTATTACAGAGAAACGGCTCTCGACAGAGCGCCGTTTGGGCTTCATACTTAAAATTGCCGAAAGTCATCATTTTGCAAATAGATGGATAGCATCACAGTGCTATTCGAAATCTCAGTAATATCTCATTTACCATTTCGTTTTGATCATCCTCTTTATCGAAAAGAACATCCGGCAAGGTCTTCTTATTGAACTTGGCCACTCTCCTGATAACTGCGTCAGCTTCCTCCAGCTTGCCCTTGGACACCAGCCAACTGATAGATTCCTGCACGAATCTGCACGCATATAGTTTAACTTAGATATAAAAAGCACATGGGGTCCTTAAAGTGTGAAGGGCAGGGGGTGGATTCCAGACTTGGCCAATTAATTCCATAGCAAGGCGGTGAACAGTTTCGCCACAAAGTCGGTATACTTACGGCAACGGCAACAACACTGGAATCGTCGCGAGGGACATAATCAGACAAAGAGGGCGCCACTCTCTGACGTACATGGCGGCTGTTGCCAGGAAGAAATACCCAACGGCGTAGGTTATGCCAAACAGCATGGTTACAGCTGTGCGCCGAGACTTGGGAACGTTTTCAATCGCTAACAAAAAAGAGGCATGGTAAATTTCATATGGCAAAGAAAGGTTTCAATGAAATGATGTGAGTTTGGGGGCCATGGCGCCCTGTCAAGAATCCTTGAAATGTCGGACCTGACGACCTTGCCAGATTGCAGCGGTTAAAATTGGCAACGTAATGTCACCAAACATAATAAGATATTGAAAGGAAAGGGTGAAATTAATGACTGCTCTTACCCAAGACAAAACAGGAAAGCCAGGCGCCATATTCACCAAATCCAGACAGAAAACGGCACGCCATATACATATAGATATTGACCGAAAAGGTAGTGACTATGAAACCGACCACCCAGAGTAGCAAGGAGACCGATAGAGCTGTCTTGCGACCAATCCTAAATTGAAAAACGACGAAGCAGGGATTACATGAAAGCAGCGCATATTGTATTTCATAGATATCCTTTTATGTGCATGAAGTAAACTTGGATTAAGGGCTAGATTTAAAGACGTGTAAATCTTGCAAGATATTCACTGAGAACACATTTGTTGTCATTATGCTTCTAACAGCGTCGTTTGCCATCGGTCCAAACCAATTATGGCAGTGGTCGTAATAATGGCAATGGTGTTGGATCTGGTAATGTTATCATGGTAATGGTAGTTGTGGTGATGATCATGAAAATGGCAGTAAAAGTACTGTCTATGGTAATACATAAATAGCAATAGAGGGCAGTGGTTTTGGCACGGTGAGGATAGTGGTGGTAATGGGAGTTTTTAGGCCAGTGAGGTCTCCTTACCAGTCTGAGAGTGTTCCTACAATGACAGAGGACACCAGAAATCCCACGAAGTAGATCGACTGACTGAAGCTGGGTAAATCTTTGTCCTCGCACACAAGGTCAAACTGTAATGAAATATAATAGCTAGGAAAGCATATTTGTGAAGGCCTAGCTTTAGTGCTTTCCCCCCCCCATCCATAGTTTCTCTGCAGTGGCTGCTTACACAGAAGAAAGTTGACAGCGCGTTGCCAGCGAACAAAAGTTTATTTTGTTTTCTGGAGTACATTATGATTGCAATCGCTTTCAGTTTTTCTGGGATAAGTTTACAAATTACAAAAATAGCAAAACGATTGTATGTAGGCCCATACTACTTACGGAGGGAATTCACTTCCATGTTCGCTGGTTCCTTGTCATGTCAAAGGAACAGTTACACGTGTTGCAAGGGGTCTACGAAAATCTTTGTTCGTAAAATATACACATTAATACAGCTCCATGCAACGACGCACACCTGTTCTGCATTAATCATGACTACGCTATAGGTTTTACCGCCCAATTACCGCGTAAGCATAGCATCTGAATTTGTACATGCAACAGATTGACAATCTAAATCCCCACGGTTTCCTCGTATGTATTGTTCATGTACAGTCCATGTCAAATTTGCAGACAATATGCAGACGAAAGTAAAAATTGGAAAGGAATTCTCTCACTGGTTGCCCGGCTCGAAATTGTATGACGAGTATTCACCGTGAAATTGAATGAACGTAGTTCTGAATGGAATGCGTGAAGTGCCGTACACAATTCGGTGTCGGACAAGAACAATTGAAAGCTCAAAGTTTGAAAACGAAGCATGAGATCAACGAGCTGAGAAGAATCGTTCGAGGACGAATGCAAGTTATCAAATTGACGGTTGTTGTTACATAGGCTAGGTAATCCAATTGTCGTTCCGATAAACAAACAGTAAATTAACAAAGATTCCAACCTATAGTCCCTTGGGGAGACGGAGAATCATTTTGTATTTTAAATACCAGGAATTAAGGTATGATTCGGTGTCAGATAAGAAAAAAGTAAAAGCTCATAGTTTGAAAACGAAGCATGACATCACCGAGCTGAGAAGAATCGTTCGAGGACGAATTAAATCGGCCAGAAAATCCAATTTTTGTTCCCATAAACAAATAGTAAACAGACCCATAAACAAATAGTAAACAGACCAACCCCCCCCGGGAGGGGACAGAGAATCGTTTTACATTTTAGTTACCAGGTATTAAAAGTGGAATGTTAGCATACCTCTGAGTTTACTGTTGTCTTGTACTGCGACGTGTCGTATACCCATCCACTATTACAGGGCACGGCAGAGTAAGTGAAATTGTCGACGTCAGCGAGTGGGGCGTAAGGATCAAATACGTACCCCTCCAGAAAGTCCCACTGCTCGCAGTTGGAGTAGGGATATATACTTGACTCGTCCTCGGAAGGAGGAAGGAATATGGCCTTCTTGAGCTCGGTGCAGTTGTCTTGGAACACCGGCCACCCAGAGCAGTTCTCGCGGGGTAAGACTGAGCACCAGTGGTCGGTCCCGGCCGCGAAAAACACATGGCTGAAAGTCACCCAACAGCCCATGCAGCTTAGAATGGACGCGTACACGATCAACAAGATTTGATACCGGCCAAAATTGCCGAGCAGGGCAGCGATTTCTTCGAGCTTCATATTTTGTTGGGTCTTCAGCAACCAAAAGTCAATCAGTCGGCCTAACGGTTAACGTTTTGCCTCGACACTCTCTGAGCTCCACAAACGCACCAACTGCCCCTTTTTCCAGAATGCACGGGACTAACCGCATGCACTGTGTCATATCTTCTTGCCAGACTGGCCTTTTCTCTTCAGCCTTGATCTTGTCATATTAGTACAGTCGACCCCTGATGACAAGAGGCAGTGCTGGGATCACCAGTGATAACCTGGTGACCTGTGTTGTATCCGTGCCTTGTGCTGTGTTACATGTACATGTACATGTAAATGTACATGTACTGTACATGTACGTGCACACATAGACATGCACAAGACCGACTGTAACCCAACACCCTGACGAATTTGAGCTCTTAACGGTAATGACAGTACCATCTACTCAAAGCCTGGGTTCTTGGCGTGCCCTGTGATCGGCAAGGGAACCCTGCAATGGTGGACCGTTGTCATGGGCATGTGGGTGGAAGTGGAAGTGTTCGATCACCCAGTTTATACTTACAAATATGTACTTTGGTACTTGGCAGTTGTCCTCTTGAAAGTCTTGGAAGTCTCACTAAGACTAGAGCCTTTGAAGATGGCTTAGGCCTAATTTGAAATTTCCTGTGGGAGGCTGTTCCATTTTTGAACAGTTCTTTGTAGAATGATTTCATAGGCTATAGCATTAGTGGTTGGTTTTGGCTACAATTTCAGAGAAATTTCCTCTGCGCGATCTAGCTATCTTTTTTAGCAAACAGGGATCTAGTCTGATGGGTACTTCAGTGTCGATTGTTTTGCACAGATAGGTGAGCTGGTTTATTACCCGTCTGTCTTCAAGTTTTGCCCAATTAAGATCAGTGTACACATTGTTTACTCTTTCTTGAGTAGTTGTCGCACACAAAGCGTGTAGTATTGCTGCAGTAGGCCCTACTGCTTCTATGTACTGAGGGCTCCTCGCTATCTCTTCAGCAATGTTGTCATAATCCGATCCCCATTGCTCAGAAAATTTTAGAGCAATATGATGCTGCTAAACATGATAACTGATACATGTATTTAAATCTCACGGCATTTGTTCGCTCCTACACCGCGCCGGTTTCGTAACCGGTACGCCATATCGATCGCGCTACCACGAACCCGAACACCGGGCTATTCAAGAAGTATTTCGTGATCGGCCCGCTTGCACATGATTCATTCGTTCGCATCCCCTGAGCCCGTCCCTCAAAATCATCCGCTTTATTTTCCTCAGAAAGCTTGTTCGTGCGTTTAATTGGTTCAAGACGAGTTATTAATAGTGTTGCGCACCCGCAAATCTTGGAATTCTAGCGCCCCCTAGTTTTACTCGTTCTTGGTCCTTCTCAGGGTCTCTTATTCAGCTCAGCTATGCATTATGGACATGTAACAAAGACGCTAATTTTGTATTAAGTTATTCACGCTGTACTCGGGCGTGATCGCGTGTTCCTTCACTCCTTTGTCCTTGTGTTTTCTCTGCTCAGTTTTGGCATGTCGAAATTCCCCTCCATGTAGCTGCGTGGTTGGACGTGGTAAGGTTCCCGAATGCTAATGTTCAGAAACCGCAGACTTTGTAGCTGTCAATCATTCGCCACAGATGACCGCGTAAGCACTTTCATGCACCCGGCTCTACACTTTGTACACGTGACTTCTTATTCTGCATTTTACCTTTTTACACACGACACTTAGATTCTTGCACACGACTCTAGCAGGAAGTCATGTGACCCTTTGAGATGGAAGATTTTCATTGGTTGAGCTGTTCACCGGCGCTCATATTTTATTAATTCCTAAGACTCTAGAATCATATAAACAGAGCAGATTTTCCCTAGATCGTCGGTCAGGTGCAGCGGACCAAACCCTTGTTGCGAGAGCAGAACCTTTCCGGGAGAAGTGAGATAGTAACCATTCTTATGGCGAAGAAATGTAACCATATGAATGACCAGCTAGCTTAGCTTGGACCGATGCGAGAGCGGTACGAATTAGCCAGGGGTGCTAGCGAGAGTCGTAGCGGCCCGTCACCGCTACGTCCGAACCGGTTGCCGGGCGAGACACCCCCAAAGAGAAGTGAGAGCAATAAACCAACCATACAGTTTGACTGTCACCCAAACCCCTTATTTCACGTCCACCCTTTAATAAATTGTTGACCCCAAATATCACATCCCGTAGACACTAATAAAGCCCATGCTACCATCGACTTGATATTTAGGGAACGTAACAATATTCATACCGAGAGTATTCGCATCCCCTGAGCCCCTCTCCCCCCAAAAATCATTCGGACAGGACGAAAAATTGACAGATAAACATATTGGCTTTTCAACGTCAAGCAGTTAACCATTCTCTCCAGATCGGCGTAAGTTTATCGGATCTTGCTAGCTTTACCCCTCAAGTTTGTGAGAAATAACATTGTAATGCTAAGCCTATGAAAGGAGCCTGGTGCACACTCTATCATGTTACGTTGCTGTGTAATGCCTACCTACATAAAATGTATAGCTGTTTACGCCGTTGAATTTCCTCATTTCTCTTTTTTGGCATTGGCTTTCATTTCCATTGAACTATTCATCCCTTTGCGAAGCTTAAAGTGCAATATTGTGAGTAATCTAAAGACACGTTGAATTTCTTAAAATACCGTGGTTGACAGAAACTCATTTGACATGCAAATACATGTAACTAACTGAAGTCTTCCGGAAATGACTGAAATTTTGATCTACAACTTCCGTCAAAGGTGGTTACTTTGTGTTACCGTTCGTACGACTTATATAACGTACGCACAACTTATGAATCATATTAACATGACGGCGCGTCGTAGATCAGCATGAATGGAACCAGCGTAGAAGTTTATGTGAGCTACGGCCTTAGTCCCCGCTGAGTCAGTCGATCGGTCGCGGAGTGTGAGAATAATTATATCTGCTTCGATGTTACTCAGATCCGTCTGGTAGAGGTCATTCGCTGACATCAGCATTTCGTTCCTGTCCGTTTTTTTTTTTTTTTTTTCATTTTAAGGACTGGGGATTATGGTACGTCTCATGGTACTTTCTTTATTTTTGTGGCAAAGGGATGCAATAATCGACATAATCAAGTGAATGTCCAAGTGACCAGGAAGTAATATCCCTCGTCTATCTAAACCAGCTGCTTTATGGGCTTGAATTTCCTCATGCTGTTTTATTTTATTCGAGGTTTCATTTCCATTGAACCGTTCACCATCCAAACAAAACTTAGGCCTACGCAAGATTATTTTCTGAGTCAACAACCCGAAACACACGCTACATTTCACTAGAGACCGCGAGTTTAAGCGCAACAAGTGCAAAACAGAGAGTTGGGGGGAACCCCCCCGGGGCCCCCAGTGTTGACCCATACTACTTTATTGACAAGTGTGCATAAGTCCTGTCCCGAGTGATGTTCATGCATGCAGGTTCGAACCTGTTGACAATAATTTCAGGTTCGGAGCTGGTTTGGCATGCAGTACACTGTTAGGCGACTGCAATTTAACGTGAGTGGCTGTCTTTCTACATTCACGTTCAAGGTATTCAACAAGTAGCGATCCCTGGCAAAGGACAAAAATGGCGAGAGTAGCATTTCTCTTTATAGCACTGCTTTTCTTGCTTCGTGTGACCGTGACCACATCACTGACAATCACAGCGATATCTGATGCAGTGACCGTACGGAGGGGGGGGCAGTTGCAGATGTCTTGTGAAATAGATCTAGACGAGGACGGTGATATCCACATTTCCATCACGGCGGCACGGTGGGAACGTGGGTCAAATACACCTCTCTATGAAATGTCTGTTACATCACATTGTGTTGCTGTTATGAGGTGTAATGCGACAACAGCGGATAAATGTGGCACGGTGAAGTATGTTGTCAATGACATGAACAGTGGAACAGTGATTCTTACTCTTCAAAGTACCATGTTGGAAGACAACACAACTTTCCGTTGTGCCGTTCTCTTAATAACAAACAAAAGTCTGCACCATTATCTCCCAGACATAACTTACCCACAGTGCAAAATATCGCAACACCTGTCTGGGTTAATACCGTCTGTTTTACTTTGTTCACCTGAGATAACTCGACCAGTGGTCTCTTTGTAGTGGACAGCTTTTGTAGGTTCATCCGAGGTGTCAGTGTCAAACGCTACATTTATCGTCAGGAATCAAGTAAAAAAAACACTTTGGATATGCATTCATTGGATACTACGTACAATAACTCCATATTCACCTGCTACATGAACAGTGTGGCTTATCCTGGCGTCACTACAAATTGTTCCATTGGATCAATTTTGATCTTCCCTAATCCAACACTTGAAATGATGGGTACATCCCAGGCTCTTAGAACCAGTCCAACATCCCTTAAATTTCCCCGTCTCACCGAGAACACTCCACCTCAACAGGGCTCTTCTGATTCTCACACTTCACCATATCTAACAGACCCCACTGGATAACGTTAATCTGATGACAAACAGCCCATCTGATCAAACGACATCTTCCATATTTATCCTAACAGCTGTTGTCACCGAATCAGTTCCTTATCCTCCCAACTGTACAGTTTGTGTCGTAATATGCAGGGACAAGTGTGTTGGTACTATTGTTATCCTCCTTGTCATCATAGCATACTTTGTTGTATCCAGGAGGAAGTTGCAGATGATTCTCAAAGAGAATCGACGATCTTTACATGGTTAAGATCGATGATAATGAGATTTGCATATTCATGAGCAAAACTATGATGTCATTCAAGGCACCGAGCCTCAATGTCGCACTGATTTGTGCTCAGAAAATTTCTCGATTTTTTAAACACTGCTATCGTAGATTTCATTTCCTGTGGCAATTTATTGTTAAGTAAATGGCAATAAGCAAGCAAGCAACTTTTTTTCACAGAAATGTTTAAAGATACCAAATTTGTAGTTCACAATTTGAACTTGAAAACATGCCAAGTGAACCATGTCTTCCTTGAGTTACATCAAGGAAAAGTGCTCTCACATGTCCAGAAATGCTTGGTCAATTTTGAATGTTTATAAAGTGCACTTTTCAGTTCACGTTACTAAAAGAAAATGTCAAACAGGCTTCATACATTAAAGAAGACTACAGAGATACTCAAAAAGGATTCCAAAAAAATTCATTCCATGGATCCTTTAAAAACATCGTATGCAGTGCTTCCAACAGAGAATACCGAGGTTACACCGCTCAGTTAGCGGCGCCAGTCACCCCCAGAGTACGCCGTGCTCGGCCCAGACAATCTTCCACTGAAGATTGCAGATGATGGATACTCGTACGCCGCCGTGCAGAAGAGAGAAGACAGAGCTTCGCTGGATGGAAACGAAAAGGTCGAACAAAATTGGCTAGGTGAAAGACCATCCGATGGTAAAGGTTTGTTGACGGTTTCGTTTCATTTTGTGCATATAAAACATATAAACACGCAACATATTTCAGATTGGCAGGGAAAGCTGAAGCATCGACGAACGGTGAGGAAGTCTTCCGTGAATGCTTAATTAAAAGAGCGGTATGAATATTCAGTATTGAACCACCGTAAAACTACCCACCTTTATTTGCTTCTTTCAACAAAGGCAGTTGCTCGTATTTAGTCATATCATAGTATTACTCATCGCTTGTTTATTTATTTCCCTTTAATTTTCTCATAGGTCAAGAGATTCAGAGCTGGGGAGAGTCGTCCCCTTTTGGTGAATACGCCGAAGTTGGGCCGGACTTCAAATCCGACTCGCCCAACGTGGAGAGTCTGGATGCCAGCAACGACATCGGAGAAACACGCAACATTGAAGACATTGGACCAGATCGTGAATTTGGAGCACCCTCCCCACTTGGCGACTGTGGTGCAACTGTGCAGGACTTCAAATCCGATTCGCCCAAATTGGGATGTCTGGATTCGGACAAGGATAAGAGGGAAACAAGCAACGTTGAAGCTACATTTGTTGAAAATATCCAGTACATGGCTTCGTTAACGAAGCACTGATCAGAGAGAAAAACAGAGGCCTATGAACATTTCAAAACCTCATGGAATATGCAAAGGAAGAAAAAGCAAAGAAGGGCGGAAACTCAACTGTTTTTAACAGAAACACCTTAAGAGCAACAAGCGAAACAAAAACCAATTGTGGCTTAACTTGTGGTTTCCATTTTTGCGCGTTTTTAATGATAAAAAAACTTGTCTTGCCGTTCTTCCTCTCTACGAAACGTTTAATTACGTGATAATTATATCATCCTGCTTTCGACTTTTTCTATTTATACCTTTGAAACAAAACCTTTGATCTGAATGTAATCAGGAAGTGCTTGTATCGTTAAAATCAGCTAGCAAATTTTTATATTATACGAAACGTAGATAAGCTACCGTGTTACTAAAGTGTACAGATCGTATTCGGATTGTAGATTCTCGGAGAAATGAAATATTTCAATAGTATTTTTAATATATTCAAAAACGGTTACGTAAACGAAATATTACTTTATTATAATAAATGTATTATCTCCTTTTACAACCAGAAATTGTGATTTCTGTTTGTTTTTCAATAGGTGGGTTTGAGAAAACATGTCATTATATATTTTAATTATCTCCCAAGCACAGCTTACCGTATCTGTGCCGTATCGTCAATCCAATCTGAAGCTTTGACGTATGTTTTAGTTTGCTCTTCTGACAAAGGCCAGCCAGTGGTTTCTCTGGAGTGGACAACTTTGATTGATTCATCCAGAGTGTCTCTCTCCAGTACAACAGTCGTCATGGGGGATCAAGTTGAGAACACTCTGCATCTATCTCCAGTGGGTACAGTCTACGATAACTCAATATTCACCTGTTACATGACCAGTACGGCATATCCTGGTGTCATCAGAAATTGCTCCATCAGTCCAATCATCTTTCCCTGGATAACACCAGAGAGCACGGGCACACACCGAACAACTGATGTGAGAACCACTCGAAGACAGGTAACGTTCAGACATAGTCCCACAACCAGCCCAACGTCCACACATCCAACTTCCAAGCCCGTCGAAACTACTCTAAATGTAGTGGGGACTGAAGGTGAAACATCTCCATATCTCACAAACACCCCAAAGGACAAAGGTCATGAAAATTCAAACAGCACTGGTGCCTTTGGCCCTGTATGAAGACATTTGAAGACGTTTCTTTTCAGAATTTCTGAGATCGCCCTGTGATAGCACATGGAGTTTGGCTTTGTGTTAATAGTCGGTTTCATACGTATGTTCTGTTCTTCGGTAATACACTTATCCCACTGTCCAAGCTGCTCGAGATCTCATTATAAAATTTCACACGCATAATGACAGCTTTAAGGCAAAACGTAAGAGTAAAAAATCTTTCTTTTTTTTGCAGGCCCAGATTATCCAGTAGACAGAGTAAAATGTACTCGCTAGGTTGAAGCTTTTCTGAGATGGAATATGGAAAGAGAGAAGCACACTGTGGGGTCTTTGTTGGCCCTTCAATTTCTAGTATGCCCCGAATTTTTACAGCTTAGGCCTACCATCAATATGAAATCCGAGGCTCAGGTGCTTGTTGTCAGCGCTACGACATTTCGTGCCGGTACCTAAGACTGAGAGGGGCTGTACAGAAGCGTTGGGTCATAGACTCAACGGTAAACTGAGTCTGGCCCTGGTCTGCAATTTTAATCTCGAAAATAAGATATTTAATTTTGATATAAGGTAAGCTTATACTTAGGATAAAATCTTTTGGGTGCGAGGATAAAGAAGTTTAAAGACAATGGAAAAAAGTAGATAAAAGGTTTATTGACTGACAACTCAAAACAGCATTACCAAAAGCACTCGCGCTTATTTTCAATATGGATTTTATGGTTTTTGTTTAATCAAAAATTTCAGTTACATTGTTTCAAATTGCAAGATTACCCCCAGTAAGTGTTTATTTGGTGAAGATGACCCACGTTGAATTTGTTTAGGATATTTCGTGTAGAAAATAAAGTGGACTGAGGCTTCCACAACTAAGACTTTGTAGTATTATTCGTGGGGGATAATGTGTGCGTTTTACCGTTGTGCAATCGAGTGCGTTCGGAGAAGGAGGATAATGGAGCTAAGAACGGATAGGAGCTTCTTCACACCGACTTTTCACGGGCAATTAGACTTCCACTTGATTAATATAATCAGTGTCATCTGTGGATAGAAACTTATTGCCAACCTTCGAAACTCCAGATAGGCCTATTGAATGGCGATCTCTATGCTGAAAAGAATTTAAAACAGGATGGTGTTACGGGGCAGACCAAGGCACTCACGAGGTCGACGCTTTCACTATTAGCAGAAAGAATCCAGCCGGGGTATAAGGGTCCTGCACTACAACTACACCTTTTTTCTTACCTCGGTTCTGGTCTTGTTGATCTGGCCAATTTGAAATAATCCACTGACTATAACCTACATATACTAGCATTTTTAGGAAGCAGTTTATTTCCAAGAGAAAAAGAGACCCCTGAATGTTTAGAGTTGGTTCCTTCACTACTTTTGTTCATTTACAGATATTCCTCTTTTTAGACCTGTTGGTTTGTTTCGACGTGAAGAGCATTTCCATATAAGAAATGTCCCAAGGCTTGCAACCTTACGACCAAAATGTCCAATCCTGCATTTCACACGCTGGGAACAAGACAAACATTATGGGGTCTCCCCAAACCTATTTCTGTCCAAGGTTGGGTCCAGAGGGGGGAGGCAATGCCCCTCATCTCCCAAAAGAGCAAATGGGGGGTGAATGAAAGAAAGAGGCTTTTCTTGGTCTGTTTGATTTCCCCGCCTTCCAAAAGCGTGCAAAATTCCCAAATCCGCCATTGAAAAGCGATGTGTTTTTCAATTACTTTGAATATCCTTTATGTGCGTTTTGCGCTGCGTGAACAGCAATCGGTTCAGTGGAAATGAAAGCTGAGGTCAAAAAAGGAACGAGGAAACAACCCCCAAATAGGTCTACAGGAAATCGTACACAGGTGTGTAGAGAATATTACACCTGAACATAATGCTACATTTCCCAATGAGTTCATGTCTTTAAATCTTCGCGATGAACTGAAGAGATACGTAGAAAAAGATAACATCTAACTAAATAACTGAATGGCAGACTGTGGATAAATTTGAGTACTTGTCATTTTTATGTGGTAAACACCTGTATAGCCGCTGTTAGTCTTAACTGACACTTTGGTGGAGAGAACAAAAATGGCTAGTGTGGCATTTCTCCGTGCATCGCTGATCGTCTCAATTGCATCCATAACTACAGCGTTCACAATCACACCCACAACTGATGCAGTGACCGTCCGGAGAGGAGAACAGTTGCAGATGTCGTGTGACATCGGTCTTGAAGCTGGTGACACTTTATCTGATATACAAGAGGTGCGATGGTTCCGCGGATCAAATAATATGGTTCTCTATGGATCCCTTGATGTCTCACGCTGTAATGCTGGCGTCTTCATGTGCAGTAACGAAACTACAATAGATGGTCGTGGAACGCTGTATTATTCAGTTACCAGAGGGAATGGTGGAGCATCAACTACCGGAACATTAACTCTGACCATTTCCAGTAGCTTGTTAGAAGACAACACAACCTTTCATTGTGCCTTTTTGCCAGAAACTCAAAAAAGTGCAGAAATACATGTGACCGTTAATTATCTCCCAAGCACAGCTTACCCAATCTGTGCCGTATCGTCAATCCAATCTGAAGCTTTGACGTATGTTTTAGTTTGCTCTTCTGACAAAGGCCAGCCAGTGGTTTCTCTGGAGTGGACAACTTTGGTCGATTCATCCAGAATGTCTCTCTCCAATACAACAGTCGTCTTGAGGAATCAAGTTGAGAACACTCTGCCTCTCACTTCACTGGATGCCTACAATAAGCTAGTATTCACCTGTTACATGACCAGTACGGCATATCCTGGAATCAGCAGAGATTGTTCCATTGGTCTATTCACCATCTTTCCCTGGATAACACCAGAGAGCACGGACACATCCCGAGCAACTGACGTAAGAACCACCCAAAGACAGTGGACGGTCAGGCATAGTCCCACAACCAGTACAACGTCCACACATCCAACTTCCAAGCTCGACGAAACTATTCTGAGTGTACTGACCACTGAAGGTCAAAGTTTGCAGTATCCCACAAACACCCCAAAGGACAAAGGTCATCAAAATTTAAACAGCCCATTCGCAGAAACTACAATCTCTCCAATTATCCCTACTGCTGTTGTCACCAAATCTTTTCCTGATGCTTCCAGCAGTACCGTTTCTATTGTAATATCGGCAGTAAGTGTAGTTATTATCATCACACTCCTGGCCATCATAGCGTACCTCGTCGCATCCAGGAGGAAGTTACAGAAGATTCTCAAGGAGAATCAGTCATCGTTGCCTGAAGACTTTCAAGATCCAAGAGACTTAGCAGTACACATAAATAGAAGCTTTGGCACCAGTGATGACGGCCAGCAGCAAAGAAGTGGAATGTCTTTACGAATAACAGTTCAAGATCGGCTTCCTGTCAACAGTGCAAACTCGTCCCCAGGACCGAATCACACGTACGAGACCTCCATCCTAGCAAATAGCACACCCGTTCCTGCAGATGATATGGACCACAGTACTGCTCAAGCCAACATAAACGACGGATACACTCCTTACATCGTGTCAGAAGACGGGGAGAACAGCGCCACCCAGAACACTGCCGACACTGGTTACATGCCTCTGGCCCTGTATGAAGACATCTGAACACATTTCCTTTCAAAATCTCTGAGATTGCCCTGTGATAGCACGTGTAGCTTTGCTAAGTGTAAGGCAGTTTATTTCATCTGTGTGTTCTGTTCTTTAATCATACACTGTTTTCATTTTAATTCATCCCCTGTCTAAGCACCTCGAGATCTCATTGTAAACTTGCATAAGCATATGAGAGCTTTAAGGCAAAATGTAAAAATTGAAAAACTAAATTCGCTTTTTGCGGCCGCGGCAGAGCCAGATTATCCAGTAAGCACAACAGAATGTACTTGCTAGGTTGAAACTTTTCTTGAATGGAATATTCAAAGAGAGAAGTACACTGTTGAGTCTTTGTTGGCCCCCAAATTTCTAGCATCTCCCCGAATTATTACAGCTTAGCGTCAATGTGAAATACAAGGCTCAGGTGCTTATCAGCGCTACGCAATTTCGTGCCGGTGCCTAAGGCCGCGAAGGGTTCTTCAGAAGGGTTGGTCCATAGAATCTACGGAAACGCTGAATCTGGCCCTAGTCCGCGATAACTTGTGCCGGGATTAAGGCGGAGTTTTACAAATTTCGAAAATAAAATAATTCATTTTGATATTTGTATAAAGCTTTCGTTTAGGATAAAACCATCTGTGTTCGAGGATAGCTAGAGACGTTTAAAGTCATGGGGGAAAGTACCGGTAGGTTGAAACGTTTATTGACTAATAACTCGCAAACTGCATTACCTAAAGCACTCACAATAGAGCCTGAAAGTAAAAGGTCACGCAGCGAACTTCCGGAACCCTTGCACGGTCTGCCTACGGGAATTTTACATTGGGCGGTCCTATCACGTTCGATAATTTTTTGGAAAAATAATTCCTTACTGAAATCACCCCATGAAATACTCACGTTGGGATTTTACCTTTGTCTTCCTCAAGTAAGACTTTGGAAAATTTACCTGTAGGCTAGATGGGTAAAAAACGAATTTTATTAACGACCTTTCACGTCCGGCGCGGCGATATCGTACCTAGGTCTCCTTGTTCATGCACGTTTGTTTTCACTCGCCGTGCTTTCTTGAAAACGAAATTGTACAACCTTGCAAAGATTTACCTACCTGCAGTCGATGGTTCAAGATGCCGTTGAGTTGACATCACGCAGTTGTTGTCAGCAAAGATTAGATAAGATATTAGAATCTTTCGTAAAAGTAAAATATTTCTTTATGTTTATTACCTTATAAAAATTATGAAAATGTGTATAATATTTTGGTATGTTTTTATTTCTGCTTTTACCCACAGACTACCATAAAATTTTCAAATGTTCATCTGCGTACAAGACTGCCGCATTGCACTGTTCTTCATGTACATGTATTTTAGATTTTCGGAAGTGATGGGTCAATTTTTGGCAGGATATTTCTCTTTTAAGTCAGGTAATTTTTCAGCTTCTATAAATTGATATATTCGCAAATATTTTTCAAAGCCCTTTTTCCAAGTTGGATTTTTAAGAAGAAATTAAACGAAAAAATATTACAATTTTTGAAATCAGTACAGGTTTTTCCTATCCAAGGGTTCCGGAAGCGCGCCAGCAGGGGTCAACTTTCAGGCTCTGTTAGTTCTATGGCTTTTATGGTTTTCGTTTAACCAAAAAATTCAGCAAAACTGTTCATCAGTAATTGTATGATTAGCCACGGTAAGTGTTTGATTTGAAAAGGAATGACCCACATATTTACGAAGGTGAAAATATCAACCCGCACTGAGTTTGTTTAGGACATTTCGTGAAGAAAATAAAGTGGACTGAAGCCAATAAGAGAGTTTGTGGTACTTATTCGCGGGGGGGGGGGTAATGTGCACGTTGTACAATCGAGCGCGTACAGAAAGGGGGGTGGCTGATGGAGCTAAGACGCATAGGAAGACCTCCACCTGATTATGATATATTTTGTATCCACTATCATCTATGGAATCAAACGTTAGTGCTGACGAAGGTTACCGATTTTCATGGGAATAGACCAGAGGTTGAGTGGCGATCTCGGCTAAACAAAATCTAAAACAGGATGGCGTTACGTTGAAGCGGACCCTACTACTCACGAGGTCGATGCTGTCACCGTTAGCAAGGGAGAATCCAGCGAGGGCTAACGGGTCCTGCACTACAAATATACACTTTTGTCTGACCCCGGTTCTGGTCTTGTTGATCTGACCAATTCCAAATAATCCACTGACTATGACCTACATATTAGCATTTTGGGGAAGCAGTTTATTTCCAAGAGAAAAAGAAACTCGTGAATGTTTTATAGAGTTGATTCCTACACTGTTTCTGTTCATTTAGCCGTTCTTGTAGGCCTGTTGGTTTGTTTCAACATTAAGCGCATTTCCATAATAAGAAATGTTCCCAGGCTTGCAACGTTACTGCCACAATGTTTGATCCCACTGGGAACATGACAAACATTATGGGTTTCCCCCGAACCTGTTTTTGTCCAAGGTTGGGTCCGGGGGGAGGCAATGCCCCTCATCTCCCAAAAGAGCAAATGGGGGGAGTGAATGAAAGAGGCTTTTCTTGGTCTGTTTGATTTCCCGCCTTCCAAAAGCGTGCGAAATTCCCAAATCCGCCATTGAAAACCAATGTGTTTTTCAATTACTTTGAATATCCTTTATGTGCGCTTTGCGTGAACAGCAATCGGTTCAGTGGAAATGAAAGCTGAGGTCAATAAAGGAACGAGGAAACAACCCCCCAATAGGTCTACAGGAAATCGTACACAGGTGTGTAGAGAATATTACACCTGAACATAATGCTACATTTCTCAATGAGTTTATGTGTTTAAATCTTCGCGATAAACTGAAGAGATACGTAGAAAAAGATAACATCTAACTAAATAATTGAATGGCAGACTGTGGATAAATTTGAGTACTTGTCATTTTTATGTGGTAAACACCTGTATAGCCGCTGTTAGTCTTAACTGACACTTTGGTGGAGAGAACAAAAATGGCTAGTGTGGCATTTCTCCGTGCATCGCTGATCGTCTCAATTGCATCCATAACTACAGCGTTCACAATCACACCCACAACTGATGCAGTGACCGTCCGGAGAGGAGAACAGTTGCAGATGTCGTGTGACATCGGTCGTGAAGCTGGTGACACTTTATCTGATATACAGGAGGTGCGATGGTTCCGCGGATCAAATAATATGCCTCTCTATGGATCCCTTGATGTCTCACGCTGTTATGCTGGTGTCTTCATGTGCAGTAACGAAACTACAATAGATGGTCGTGGAACGCTGTATTATTCAGTTACCAGAGGGAATGGTGGAGCATTAACTACCGGAACATTAACTCTGACCATTTACAGTAGCTTGTTAGAAGACAACACAACGTTTCAGTGTGCCTTTTTGCCAGAAACTCACCAAAAAGCAGCAATACGTGTGACCGTTAATTATCTCCCAAGCACAGCTTACCCAATCTGTGCCGTATCGTCAATCCAATCTGAAGCTTTGACGTATGTTTTAGTTTGCTCTTCTGACAAAGGCCAGCCAGTGGTTTCTCTGGAGTGGACAACTTTGGTCGATTCATCCAGAATGTCTCTCTCCAATACAACAGTCGTCATGGGGGATCAAGTTGAGAACACTCTGCATCTATCTCCAGTGGGTACAGTCTACGATAACTCAGTATTCACCTGTTACATGACCAGTACGGCATATCCTGGTGTCATCAGAAATTGTTCCATCGGACCAGACATCGTTTTCCCGTCTTCAACACCCAAGGCCATATCCACTTCGCCTGAGGTTGTCAGTAGATTGCAAGATATGACCATTAGCACAGGATGCGCTTCATTAACCAGTACTACCAGTGCCCCCGATTCCGGGATACCTGGGCAAGGCGGGAATAACACAACAGCTCCTCTTGGCCAAACCCAGGACTCGACGGCCACATCGGGTCAAGGTAAAAATTCTCTGACACCGTCCGTAGTTTCAACTCTTTCCACCAACGATCATGCACAGCCAGGTTCGACCTATGACACCACTCCCTCACCACGTTTCATTACATCATCCCCAGGTACTGCTATCTCCATGCCGGCTTCATCACTCAGTGTCACAGTTATTGCTGCCGTGGGAGGCGCTGTTGGTGTCATCATCCTGATTCTCTTCATCATCATAGCGTGTCTTGTCGCATCAAGACGAAAAACGGAGAGGCGCGGACACAGGGAGGAGTCGGAACTCATCTACGAGAGTCCAATAGCTGCCACCGATCATCCCTCGAACCATGCGGGGGACCGCTACGTCAACGTCCCGCTGGAGACCATCGTGCACAGCGGTCCGGCAGCCATACCTCACCACTACCACGTTCCACCATCAGGAGCAGGTGGGTTACTGCCCGAGTACGCCCAGGCTACTCCGCGCAGTCAGCGGCACAAGCCACAACATGACTACTCCGTATCCAATCCGGACAATCCACCATCACAGGCAGGCATGCTTCCACCTGAGTATGCCGAGGTTAAACCGCTAAGTCAGCGGCGCCAGCCACCCCCAGAGTACGCCATGCTCGACCCAGACAATCCACCACTGAAGATAGAAGATGATGGATACTCATATGCCGCCGTGCAGGAGGAAAAATGCAGAGCTTCGCCTGACGGAGAGGAAAAAGCCGAACAAGAATGGTCAGGTGAAAGACCACTTGATGGCAAAGGTTTGTCAAATTTACATTTGTGCATATGAAATATTTCATTTTATTCCTGCAAATTATTTCAGCTTGGCAGAAAAAGCTCGTACATCGAGTAAATTTCTCCAGCAATTCTTGCAGGTGCTACAACACTTCGAATGTATACGTGTTGATATTTCTGCCATCAAACTTTTTTTCGGTTAGGAATTCTTTTTAATGAAAGTGAAGCCTGAATCAATGTTTGACTTTAAGTGGGCCTTTTTTCTTTTTAATCTTTTTAAACTTGAATATTCATTTTTCCCACGACCCTTGTGCTGTCTGATTGCAATAGATCAACCACTCAAAATCCACCAGGACGCTAAAACCAGTCACAGTCATGCTCGTACAGTTATGACTATCCGTCCAGGATTACACGGACATACGGACTTACCAGAATTTTTTTCTGAGGGGTCAATTTTTTTTGTGCGAGGTTTACTGTATTTGTTACCATTGTTGAGGCCATTATGCATGCAAATATGACCCCTACACACGTGCACCTCTAAAAAGTAATGCAAAAAGGGGCACCGAAGTCGATAGGTATCACTAATCAATCAAGATGAAGATTGAAGTCCAGGTGAAGAGGTTCCTGGAGGGGCTGTAAGTGGAATTTCCGCCGGCGATCACGCTACGCCTAAGGGCGACTGATCCAATAAGTCACAATCGCCTAGTGAATACGATGCCAAGATTTCTTGACAGATACGAAGTCTTCCGTGAATAATAAAACCATTATTAATTCCCTCTTGTAAGAGCTGCATGAATATTCAGTATTAAGCCAGGTTAAACTATACCCTAATTTCCCTCTTTCAGTAATGCTAATTGTTCGTATCTTTACCAGTATTACTTACCGCTTGTTTCCTTTTATGCGCTCACAGGTGAAGAGAGTCAGAGTGGGGCAGCGTCATACCCATTTGGCGAATACGCTGAAGTTGGGCAGGACTTCAAATCAGACTCGCCCGAATCAGAATGTCTGGATATGGGCAAGAGCACGAGAGAAATAAGTAAAGGTGAGGAAGTTGTGCCTGATTTTGTGGACAATATCCTGTACGTGGATTCGTCGGACGAAGCGCTGATCAGGGAGCAAGCTTTCGTCAATGAAAGTTTGGTGACCTCAAAGAAGAAAAAGAAAGGCAAAGAAAAGCCAAGACTCGATCCGTTTTGAAAATAGATATACAACAAAAAGATCCTGATATTATGGTGGTTTTTATTTTTGCGTCCTTTTCTAATAATCAAGAGATAATTCATGTAGTTCTTCTTCGTCTTTGATTGACGGTTAACTACATGTAATCTTATCATCCTGCTTGCCAATTTTACATGTTGTAGCTTAACTGAAGCGAAGTATTTGACTCATATAGAATCAGGACGTGCAGGCATTAAAGCATGTCAACAAGCTAATTATTCAGAAAAAATATTTACAAATGTAAAAACTTGAGGAAAAACTGTCGCTTTAAAATATTGGATTGCACGAATTGTCAAGTTTTGAAAAAGTATGTAGAATATCATAAAACTATTTTGACTGTACATAAGCAAATAAAATGTTATACTCGGTAAGTTCTTTCTATATCACAAGTGCCTTATAAATGTATACAGGGGCAGATCCAGGGGCGAGCGGGCGCATGCCCCCCTTTACCCCCCAAAATAAATACATAAATAAAAAGAGAAGAAAACGAAGGGGGGAAGAAAAAGGTGCCCAGCCCCATCAATGCGACAAAGGCATAAAAAACTAAGTTCTGCTTCCCAACTGCCGTAAGGGCTTCTCGCTATGCCAGGCGCTCGCGGGCGTTATACCATTGCTGCTTTAGTGCACGCCCCTTCCTTTTGGAAAATCCTGGATCCACCCCTGGTATACTTCAGTTTTCCCACCAGAATTTGTGATTTTGTTGTTCATTCGGTAATTTCGGCTTATTAATATATTCAAAGAATGTTTATGACAGTGGCGTTTTATTCCTGACAGATATTACAGCAAACAGTGTAAATTGCTAAGAAATCAGTGGCGTCTCCAAGTGTCGGGTACGGGGGCGCTGTCCATTTTTCCATTTGTCACAGACTCTTCAACAACAAGGAGATTGTAGTATTGTTTCAAGGATGTTGCTGCTAAATTAGAGGCAACTCGTGGGGGGGGGGCAACTCACGCCCTCTGGATACGCCACTACTCAAAATCTGTATGTGCAAAGATTCACATATCCTTCCGCATTTAGTCAACTCGTACTGTTTAATTGTACCCAACTATTATACAGAGCGTATCAAAAAGCAACCAAATTTATTTTGAATTTTGTGGCTTGGCTTGGACCAAGTTTCAGTTAGAAATGCCAGCATAAATCCTATTCAATTCTTCCTCTCTGCTATGAAATGTTATTACTAATGAATAGGCCAGATGTGGTCGTAATGGAGCAGGTGAATCATAACATATCTTAGGCCTAATGGTTACAATGTTTGCAGAGAGACATGCTACAAAAGTAAGTTGTTATTATCAAGTTCACTCAATTTTTTTCTAACTTGCAGTAGTATAAGATGCCCTGATTATTGCAATAAACTTGGTCCAAAGCCCACTTTGTCCCATTGTCCAAAAATAATGATTGTTCAGCCACCCATGACCGTGTGTGGATAAATAACATATCATTGGAAAGAGGGGATCTGCAGCTTAAGGCGCTACTAGTCAATTTGGTGTAAAACTAACACAGTCTTCACAAAATTAAAAATAACCTTTGCTGCGTTTTTTGTGTGGATACGCTCTATATTCAGAATCAAAATCATGGAGGGGCTGACAGAAATGATTAAGAGAATGATGAGAGAA
Source organism: Acanthaster planci (assembly GCF_054643075.1). Lineage (NCBI taxonomy): Eukaryota > Metazoa > Echinodermata > Asteroidea > Valvatida > Acanthasteridae > Acanthaster > Acanthaster planci. Next base: position 3,960,633 of record NC_141791.1, on the reverse strand, counting down.
ACTTTAGATGAGAGAAAGGAAACAGGACATCATATTTAGCAACCTGAAGTTCGTCCTCTTCCGTTGCGGTCTGTTGTCTTGTGTGTTGTTCTTGTACATGCACTGTTCAGGCATTCACTGTCCCGCTTCTTCAACTTCAATGATTTTCCTTCTATTTCTGAATTCATACTTGTACCTTTGACGGCAGTTTGACGGCATTTCCTCAAGACTGCAGTTTGTTATTTTCAAGTAATACGAATTTCTATCAACCACACTTTTTTTGCTAAATTCAACGTGTTTTGGTTCACTCACAATACTCTTTTCATACAGTCTGTGCAAGGGATGAACGGTTCAGTGAAACTGAAAGCCAAGGTCAGAAATGGATTCGAATGAGGAAACTCAACGCTGAAAACAGCTCTGCGTTTTATGAAAGTAGGCATTACACAGGAACATATAATATGATAGACAGTGCAAAGAGATGCATTTAGCTCCTTTCATGTGTTCAACTCTCCAGTTTTATTTATCACAGACTTGATGGGTGGAGCAAGATGCAAAAATTGCGCCCATTTGGAGAAAAGAGTTCATCGAATGTGATACAACGTGAGTGGCTGTTATTCTATTTATGTTGTATGATATAAGCGGTACAATTAAGTAATCATCTCTGACGTTTCACAAAGATGGCGAGAGTAGCAATTCTCAATTCAGCACTGCTCGTCTTGCTTCGTGTGACCGTGACTACATCATTAACCATTGCAGCAACATCTGATGCACTGACCGTCCGCAGAGGGGAGCAGTTGCAGATGTCGTGTGAAATAGATCTCGATGAGGACAGTGAGACCCAGACTTCCATAACAGCAGTACGGTGGGAACGTGGGTCAAACACACCTCTCTATGAAATGTCCATTACATCATATTGCGTTACTGTTAAGAGGTGTAATGCGACTACGGTGGATAACCGTGGCACGGTGCAGTATGTTGTCAATGACATGAACATTGGAATATTGACTCTTACACTTGACAGTAGCATGTTGGAAGACAACACAACTTTCCGTTGTGCCGCCCTCTATAAAGACCTCCCCAACAATAACAAACAAAAGTCTGCGCCAATATCGGTGACTGTTTATTATCTCCCAGACATAAGTTACCCACAGTGCAACATATCGCAATATCTGTCTGGTTCCATGCCGTCTGTTTTACTGTGTTCATCTGAGAAAACTCAACCAGTTGTTTCCCTGGAGTGGACAGCCATAGTTAGTTCAACCAGGGTGTCACTCCCCAACATCACAGTCGTTGTCGGTGATCAAGTTGAGAACACTCTAGATCTCCAATCATTGGATACTTCCTACAACAACTCGATATTTACCTGCTATATGACTAGTATCGCCTATCCTGGTGACAGCAGAAATTGTTCCATTGGGCCAGTTTCTATCTTCCCCACTGCAACACCGGTACCCGAGGCTACGACCACTGCACCTGAGTTTACCGGTAGATCTCAAGATGCAACAACCTCTGTAATATCCCCAGCGACTATTACCACTATACTGTCTTTATCAGTTAGTATCACAGTCATTGCTGCCGTGGGAGGCGCTGTTGGTGTCATCATCCTGATTCTCTTCATCATCATAGCGTGTCTTGTTGCATCAAGACGAAAAACGGAGAGGCGCGGACACAGGGAGGAGTCGGCACTCATCTACGAGAGCCAAATAGCTGTCACCGATCATCCCTCGAACCATGCGGGGGACCGCTACGTCAATGTCCCGCTGGAGGCCATCGTGCACAGCGGTCCGGCAGTCACACCTCACCACCACCACGTTCCACCATCAGGAGCTGGTGGGTTACCACCCGAATACGCCCAGGCTACTCCCCGCAGCCACAGAAAGCCATCTTTTGAGTACACTGTACCCAATCAAGACAATCTGTCATCACAGGAAGACGTGCCTCCACCCGAGTACGCTGAGGTTACTCCACGTATTCATCGGCAACAGCCACAACATGACTACTCCGTAGCCAATCCGGACAATCCACCATCACAGGCAGACATGCTTCCACCTGAGTATGCCGAGGTTAAACCGCTAAGTCAGCGGCGCCAGCCACCCCCAGAGTACGCCATGCTCGACCCAGACAATCCACCACTGAAGATGGAAGATGATGGATACTCATATGCCGCCGTGCAGGAGGAAAAATGCAGAGCTTCGCCTGACGGAGAGGAAAAAGCCGAACAAGAATGGTCAGGTGAAAGACCACTTGATGGCAAAGGTTTGCCAAATTTACATTTGTGCATATGAAATATTTTATTTATTCCTGCAAATTATTTCAGCTTGGCAGAAAAAGCTCAAAAATCGAGTACATTTCTTCAGCAATCCTTGCAGGTGCTACAACACTTCGAATGTATACGTGTTGATATTTCTGCCATCAAACTTTTTTTCCGGTTAGGAATTCTTTTTCATGACAGTGAAGCCTGAATCACTGTTTGACTTTAAGTGGGCCTTTTTTCTTTTTAATCTCTTTAAACTTGAATATTCATTTTTCCCACGACCCGTGGGATTGATTGCAATAGACCAACCACTCAAAATCCACCCCAGGACGCTAAAACCAGTCACAGTCATGCTTGTACAGTTATTACTATCCGTCCAGGATTACACGGACATACGGAATTATCAGAATTTTTTCTGAGGGGTCAAATATTTTTCGTGCGAGGTTTACTGTATTTGTTGTCATTGTTGAGGCCATTATGCAAGCAAATATGACCCCTTTACACGTGCGCCTCTAAAAATTAATGCAAAAAGGGGCACCGAAATCGATAGGTATCGTTTATCAATCAAGTTGAAGATTGAAGTCCAGGTGAAGAGGTTCCTAGAGGGGCTGTAAGTGGAATTTCCGCCGGCGATCACGCTACGCCTAAGGGCGACTGGTCCAATAAGGTACAGTCGCCAAGTGAATACGATGCCAAGATTTCTTGACAGATACGAAGTCTTCCGTGAATAATAAAACCATTATTAATTCCCTCTTGTAAGAGCTGCATGAATATTCAGTATTAAGCCAGGTTAAACTATACCCTAATTTCCCTCTTTCAGTAATGCTAATTGTTCGTATCTTTACCAGTATTACTTACCGCTTGTTTCCTTACATTCCTTTTTATGCGCTCACAGGTGAAGAGATTCAGAGTGGGGGAGCGTCATACCCATTTGGCGAATACGCTGAAGTTGGGCAGGACTTCAAATCAGACTCGCCCGAATTGGAATGTCTGGATATGGGCAAGATCACGGGAGAAATAAGTAAAGGTGAGGAAGTTGTGCCTTATTTTGTGGACAATATCCTGTACATGGATTCGTCTGACGAAGCGCTGATCAGGGAGCAAGCTTTCGTCAATGAAAGTTTGGTGACCTCAAAGAAGAAAAAGAAAGGCAAAGAAAAGCCAAGACTCGATCCGTTTTGAAAATAGATATACAACAAAAAGATCCTGATATTATGGTGGTTTTTATTTTTGCGTCCTTTTCTAATAATCAAGAGATAATTCATGTAGTTCTTCTTCGTCTTTGATTGACGGTTAACTGCATGTAATCTTATCATCCTGCTTGCCAATTTTACATGTTGTAGCTTAACTGAAGCGAAGTATTTGACTCATATAGAATCAGGACGTGCAGGCATTAAAGCATGTCAACAAGCTAATTATTCAGAAAAAATATTTACAAATGTAAAAAGTTGAGGAAAAACTGTCGCTTTAAAATATTGGATTGCACGAATTGTCGAGTTTTGAAAAAGTATGTAGAATATCATAAAACTATTTTGACTGTACATAAGCAAATAAAATGTTATACTCGGGAAGTTCTTTCTATATCACAAGTGCCTTATAAATGTATACAGGGGCAGATCCAGGGGCGAGCGGGCGCATGCCCCCCCCCCTTTACCCCCAAAAATAAATACATAAATAAAAAGAGAAGAAAAAGAAAGGGGGAAGAAAAAGGTGCCCAGCCCCATCAATGCGACAAAGGCATAAAAAACCAAGTTCTGCTTCCCAACTGCCATAAGGGCTTCTCGCTATGCCAGGCGCTTGCGGGCATTATACCATTGCTGCTTTAGTTCACGCCCCTTCCTTTTGGAAAATCCTGGATCCACCCCTGGTATACTTCAGTTTTCCCACCAGAATTTGTGATTTTGTTGTTCATTCGGTAATTTCGGCTTATTAATATATTCAAAGAATGTTTATGACAGTGGTGTTTTATTCCTGACAGATATTACAGCAAACAGTGTAAATTGCTAAGAAATCAGTGGCGTCTCCAAGTGTCGGGTACGGGGGCGCTGTCCATTTTTCCATTTGTAACAGACTTTTTAACACCAAGGAGATGGTAGTATTGTTTCAAGGATGTTGCTGCTAAAATTAGAGGCAACTCGTGGGGGGGGGGAACTTACCCCCGCTGGATACGCCACTACTCAAAATCTGTATGTGCAAAGATTCACATATCCTTCCGCCTTTAGTTAACTCGTACTGTTTAAAGGGAGTTTTGCCTTTCCAATGGTGAAAAATGGGTCGCGGACTTTACGGTTTAATCAGCGATGTACAAAAAAATACCCCTGTGGTAGTTTTTTAATTGCGTAGATATGTAATTTAAGGAATGTCTAGGCACACGTTGGCTTTTGTGTTTTCGCGCCACACATCAAGTCTATTGTCTGCTTTTTGTGCAGATTCCTTCCCTACATATTAGAGAAAGACTCTTATGATTCTGACAATTGTTCGGTAGAAAACGCCCTCTTTGGAAAAGTGCATGCCAAGACCACTTGATCACAGTATCTAAACAAGTAAGAACAAAAAAAATCAAGGCTGAGTCCAGCTTCCCAGAAGCGAGAGATTCAACAGCGGATGGGAGGGGAGGGGTTGAAGTCCGCCCTTAATAACCGACTCTAAATATTGATTGAGTCATTTGCAATAGTTTAAGACCACCTGGAATTTTATTGGTATTTCTGTCACTGGGCCTTCATGACATTGTCTCATTGAATGATTACTCAGCATGTTTTTACAAACTTAAATAACATCAGTTTAATGCTATTATACCCATTTGAATGATTTTTTTTGCAAATGCAGGTCTTGTATATGAGATTTTGTCTGCAAGGCAGCATGAGTAAAAAAAGCCAGTCTAAGTAATCGGAAACTAGTAAATATTTCAAATCATGGAAATAGCTGTTTTAACCAAGATACTAAGGTTACACATTGAAAATAAACATAAGTTGCCATGCATGATTGATTGGTTTAAGTTTGTTTTTTCTTCAGATTAATGTAGTTTGCAAGTGGGGTCGCTGTTGGAGGAGGCGGGTCCGCCCCTGGATCCGCTAATAATGTAGTAGTAATTTTATTATGGAGCATTCACTAGATGCGCTAATGCTGTGATGTTTTGGCCCACCGATTCAGGAAATGGACTTTGGGATCCGTTTGATTTAATTCGAATTAAGATTATTAACCCTAACCCCCTAGGGTGTGTGCAAACTCATATTAAAATTGGAGGATTCAGGACTTTTAGGGTTACGATTGCAAATAATAAATGAAAAAAAATCATGCAGTTCGTTAACACAGTATATTCAAACCTTACAAAAAATAGCATTTTTGAGCTGAAGGCTCTGCGCACTGGAAACAAAAGGAAATGAGAGAGAATTTGAAAACTTATGCGGTGTTGGCCAAGCATTCAGGCGCACGGACTCCTAAGCATCGCAATGAATGGCAGGTACCGGCTTGCATGCGGGCCACTTAATTCTGGGTTTTCGGCCCACCACACATCCTCCATGTCCATCCATCTAAACCGAAAAGAGCAGCAGTGAAAAAAGGGGAGGAAACAAGACAAGTTTTGGCCTCCGAGTCTCGAATCCGATAATTATTATATGCTACTAAAGCGCTCACTTCACCTGGTCTTCGCGGACAGTACCAGCAGCAGAGCTTAACCCGTTTGGCTGAGGTACTGTTGGTACGAGCTGCTGACTGACTACAAAACCACCGTCCACGTATCTGAGGGCAGCGAGCCTGACCCCTTGGTGACTGCACGAAAGTTGCTTTTAGCCCTGCATTTTAAAGAAAAAATATCTTTAGTTCTCAGAGCACAGCTTGCTGCCCCGTAAACAAAGACTAAGAGGCTTACAAGGCACCATAATATCCCACGTTAATTTGGCAAATTCTGCTAAGCATTTAAAATAATACAGCTTGACCTTTTTTCTACCATTTTCAGGGCAAACAATCTCCTTTTCTGGGGTACCTATTTTCATGCTAATGATTAGTACAGAAATTATCGAAAGGGCCGACAGCGCAACGTACGTTGGCCCAAGTGTTGACGGTGCGTATAACAGTACATGTATAGCCATTAAATGCACCTTGTGAGGGCGCTCTCATAAATTTTACATCTGGAGCAAAAAACCCCGAGGCGGCAGCACACATGGCTACTGTACTGTACTGTACTGGCAACTCGCATTTCATGTCTGGGGATAATAGGCAAAATCAGCGGCAGTTTCCGATCAGTTTGAGAAGACGAAGTGGCCATGGCGTCTCATGGAGGGCCAAGAGCAGTGGGATCAGATGGTAGCGATTTTACCCACAGAGAGCAAATTGCCAGCCGGTATCAAGCAAGGTAAGGAAATTGTTCGGCCACATATTGTTACGGAAACGCACCTGTTTCCGACAAACATCTGTCCATTACCGCTGCGTAAACAATTCCACTTTCAGGAACGTTTCCCGTGCTGATTAGTGTTGATTTTCCTGACTACACATCCCATTTCGTCTATTTTACTTGAGGTGTTGTGTTGTTGGGTTTGTGCTAGCCCCACAAATAGGGCTGTAGTGGCTGTCTTTTACAATCTGTCTCTTATCTGTCACCATCACAGCCCTACTTCAAGGCATGTCTTAAATGCCTGAAATCCAAACTGCAGGATTGTCACAAACTTTGAATCCTAATATCTTCCGAAATGAGAATGCCTCGATAATTTTACTTACACTGGCGTATTCCTTAGAGTTTGGACTTTCATACAAGCACCCTAAAGTTTTCCAAAATAGTAAATTTTCCGATGTATGGCGCCTTGAAAAACCCGCCTGTAGTATCACATGCTGGCCACGGGTGGCGCCATTTTGAAAAACGAAGGCAGCGCTTCATTCGTCGGAAGTCTGGTGTGGATCACAATCAGAACACATTACATGTAGTCAATACAGCATGTATCAATGTACATACAATGTATGCATGGGTGTGTTGACCTAGGGTGACACTGGGAAAAGAATCTCTTGTTAAGCATGTCTTATTGTAGGTAGTATCTCCTTGACTTCCCCTTTGCTTTGTATTTTCACCAAAAATGCACCTCTGTTGGCCTTACTTCACAGCACCGCTCTGAAATCCAAACTCAAGATCTGCGCCTACGTCAACCTGTTCCTCTGCCTGCCCCAGGCTCTCTTCCTCGTCAACTCCCGGCTCCACTTTCTGTCCTTGCCCGAGGAGGCGGGGCCCCGCCTTTGCCACTACCTCCTCCTGGCGACCTGCCTCCCTTCGGCGCTCTACCTGGCCTCTCTGCCCCGGAATCGGAAACTCTGGCTGCGGCTGGCCGACCTGGGTACTCTTGGGTGTGGCCTTGGGGGCGTGGCACACGGGTTCTACTCCTACTTCTCGTCAGTTAGACTCATCATCTTGGATGGGGAGTACAACTCCGTACTGCTTTATCCTGTGTTTCTGGCTGTAACCTGGTACATCGTGTTTATAATCAAGACATTTCTTTACTGTCAAATGTTGTTTTACTCAAGGCAGTTAATGGCAACATGGGATGCTAAAAAGACCAAATGATGATTCATGCCAAGGAATCTGGAGGGAAAGAAAAAAGTAACTTCCATTTTTTTTACATTCATCGTGTTATCTTTATTCGTGCATAATTTTTATAAATCTTAACCCTAACACTCCTCAGTCCTCCAACAGGTGAAGGATTGAGGAGGGTTAGGGTTAAAATAAACTGTGAACATAAATAAAGCGTGAACTGACATCAGGTTTGGTTGAATTTTTGGCAATGTAAGATATAGCTTTGTTTATCTTTGTCAAAGTGTAAAATCTCCGAAACAGATAATTGACAAAATACCAGCTTCACAAACTTTTCTGTTTATACCTTAGTTATGAGCACTGGGATGGCTGTCTTCATCTTATATTGAATAGGTATCTTGCAACTTAGAGGGGAGAGATTTGGAAATCCTGTTTAGTTGGTGTGTTTTGAGGGTAGAATGTACCATTCACCAAGACCAAAAAGATGTACAAGGTAGTGACAAAAACATCTTTGTTTCTGTAATATTGCCATATTACAATTATGATTTTTATTTATTTTCAGTTGGAATAAAAACGTTTGGACGTTCTTCCTTAACTTCAACGTTGAGTATTGTATGCGTTTGTTGTGTTGCTTGTTGTGTTTGAAATTCAATAATTGCGCTTTCCGGCTTTTCATGCCATTTGAAGAAAAAGGTGTGCAGGGTTCGTTCCACCAAATGGTTGTATTTCTGCCTGCGAGCTCATTGATATTTTGTGATCCCACATGATTTTTCCAATAAGACAGACCATAATCAGGAGGGATCATAGAAAAATTTCTGTAAATCCCGAATTTGAGACTGATGGTTTCCAGTTGGGGGTATTTCTTTCACAAGATGCCCCAAATTGCGGGCCTACTTTGGATAGGGGCGGGCGGCTACATTCAGAAATAAGCGCCCTCATTTGGCGGCGTTAAAAAATCATGGTCAGAACGCCCTCATTAGTTTTACTGGGAAAATCCGGTGGCGCGCCATTTTTGTGTTCCATTCCATGCATTCTGAACGAAACAAACGGTGAAGTCATGGTATCCTTGTACAGAGGGATGTAAATCGAAATTTTCATAAGAAAATAACAGAAATGGCATTCCAGCCGTCCCAGGTATTCGCGTCTTTCTCCCCACAGGCAAATGAGGTAAAGCATACGCCTGGTGGTGCGAGCAAAGGCCAGAAACTTCTCCGTGAAATCCAAGTTTCTTCGACGGGCGAAGCCACCCGCGCCCCAGACCGGGCCACAGTTCGTGTGGTTGTCAACAGCACTAAGGAAGCGATAGTTGATGCCAAGACCAGCACAACCAGACGGCTTGATTACATTATACAGACACTTCATACTCACAGTGTTAAGGTAAGTAAGGCGGGGTTCATTACCATTAGCACCCTGTTCCTATAATAAGGAAACAAAGTCCGCTTTCTCAAACTAGGCCTAACATTTGACCTTAAGGAACCATTACTCAATCCTGATTAGGCCTAGTTTAGGTAAATTTTGACAATATTTAAGCAAGAAAACTTCTTGAAGAAAACATCTTGAAGAAAACTTCAGATTTCTAACCCGTGTGTGGCAAAAAGACAACCACTCAGTCGAATGACGCCATTTTATTTTTCATCTGGTTACCCAACTCAGGCTTTTGCATTTTGGATTCATCAAAACAAATCGCCATCCTGGTCAAGGAATCAGACTACATTCGCTTATGTGTTGTTCACAGCTCTCTTTGGGGCGGTCATGTACGCTGCCATTTTACCCAAAAATCTCACTCAAAAACCCTGTTCTCTTTTCTTTCAAATATGAAAGAGGACATCACCGACAACTTGTTTAGATAAGTTATTTCAAAAAAGTAGAATTTGTTCCCTCATAAGAGGAACAGGATGCTAAAGGTAATGAACCCCAGTAAGGCTTTATTGAAAATAAAAACACAGAACACAGCCAACCACTATTGGTCCATATTGCCTGGTACCCAGGTTATGTGTCATGCATGGGCCACAATGGAAAATTGAACATTGGTTGACAGCATGACCTACGTTTTACGATGCACAAAGAATTATTGGGCAATTACATGTCTGTGCTGGTAAAGTATACGCATATGTGTTCATACATGCATGGCGCTGGGTGACATGGGCCGGTGACGAGTGATCAGCCCTGATGAATGCCTTGGGCATGATTAATGTAATTCTAACACAAAACTAATAATCCCACATAATGTGTTGATATTTTAAGAGCTGTTATTGATATGTGGGTCGGACAATTTGCCCAAGCATCTTTGATTTTGTTCAGACAAGCTCAATAAGTGCTCGGAAAATGTCTGATATCCGACCGTAATTTCACGCTCTGATAGCCTAATTGGATTTAGTAGCAGAAAACATCCTAGGCTGGTTTCCACCGTTTACTTCTAGGATTACAATGGGACATACACATAGACCCTAAAGGGTGGAAAAAAAGATTGCATCAAAAGAGCTTTTCTGAATATTGGTCCTTTACATAAGATAAGTTGGGGGACAGATTTCACCCCAAAACAGCCACAAAAAATGGACGTGCCACCTGAGGTGCGAGTAGAGTTCGCGGATGACAGATTTATGTATGATGTGCATGACAAGTGCAGTTTGCTGTTAACCCTAACCTTCCCCAATCACACAGAATTAAACAGTAGTAAAGTGTTTAATTCTGTGGGGATAGGTCTGGTGGGCCCAGACAGGTGGCTTTTGCATTGGGTTTGGCATATCTCAGAAAAACTAAGTCCAACAGCCTCTGTGCACAAAGTCCCATGTGGGTGTTTAACTTTTGTGTGAATGGGGAAGGTTAGGTCCAGCAACCCTTGGGCAGTTAGCCTGAGTTAGGGTTAAATTGTGAGGGCTTGCATTATGTTGCTGTTGGCGTTACCTTGCTGATAATAGCAGTCATGACCTGACTCGACTTCACCAAACGGTGTGCCACGAGCGCACTTCCTGGCTTCTTTGTGCCAACAACTGATACTTGAAGTACTAAACATAGGTATTTTGGAAGCTACGATTTTTGTAAAATTCCATCCTGCACTGCTTCTTGCAGGAAGGCGACGTGACAATCAGCAAGTTCATCCAGCGAGTGGAGGGCGTGTACTCCATGGAGGCCGAGGTCACCGTAGTCTTTGTGGACTTCACCAAGTGCCAGTCGGTCTGTAACTTCCTCACCGAGAAGCTGGACGAGTCTGTCAGAGTGTACCCCCCACACTTCTACCACAGCGCTCACAATTTGGAGGCCGTCAGGTGAGGTGGAAGCCAGTGCAGATCCTGTTCAGATAACGGCAGTCCTTACTCTTGTGACACCCCTCCATTTTGGTTTCACTTACTACATGTGTGTATTTTTAATTTTAACTTCTTTCAAGGTGTGTGCATTTATCAGTCCAAAAATAAATCGGCAAAGTTGAGCAAGGTTCAACTTTGCCGACCTTCTGCGTCGAGTAGCTGTGGTTTCCCCATACAAACACACAAGCTGGCATGACCAGCGTGCAACCATGTCCCTCTGGCTTAGCTCCATGAAGTTTGCCCATTTTCTCCTTAATGCTTAAATATTACACCCCAGTGATCAATGAAATAGCTGACCGTCAGTGAAATGCTTGAAACTGGAGCAGAGGTTTGGCATCATGAGGTGGCACAGTCAATCTAAAAGCACATTTTCTGCAAACAATCATGGAGTTTCAGATGCCATGTTGTTCAAATTTTGGGGCGGAATAATGTCTTGCACGGTCTCTTCCATTCTTGTCTGCATCTTCATGACTGGCATTCTGTCTGCGTTACAAACGACCCTTTGGAAACCAGGCTTAGCATGCTCGAACAAAGCTATTACAATCAGATATGTGTACAAGTAACTCTCCTCCAACTAGCTGATTTGCTTATCCCGACCCACCACGCCATTAATTGGAAACGAGATGCAAAATAGCGAGCATTTGTGGAATATCCTTAACCTCTTGTTCTCTGATTCCTTATTGCGTTCCTGTCAAATAAGACGTACACGTATGCAAATGTTGTGATTTTTCCCTCTTCCTCCCACCTCCCTTCATCCAATAGGAGGCAAGCATGTCTGAACGCCGTGCAGAACGCCCGACAGAAGGCACTGGAGGTCGCCCGTTTGCTGCGACAGGCCCTCGGCCGCCCGCTGACCATTCGCGAGGAGGAGACATCGGAGGTGGAGGGGCCCTCACGGGACGCCTCGAACGGGCACGACGGAGCGTTGACGTTCCAGCAACGAATGGCCAGTGCCACATTCACGGTGACCACAAAGGTGTTTGCTCAGTTTGAGCTTGTGTCCCGAGAAAAGGGCAAACAGTTGAAATCATGACCAAGATTTTTTCATGTATTGTTTTTTTTAAATTTTGTCTATTATGCATTGGAAATTTTTATTATGAATTGAAAGTGAGAGTTTCCAATGGGCTGAATGCAGTGTGTGCAAGTGCTCCCTCTCTTGTTACAAAGAGGGAGACAGGCAGGTACCTAAATTCCATTGCCATGATTTGTCTGGTACCCAAGTAAGAACCCTGAAGATTTGTACCCATTCATATCAAGGTTGCACAGCACCACGCACACACCAACAAGTATGCATATTTCACTTTGCTATAGAAGACAGAACGCAAAAAGAATACAAGATGTCCCCCAGTTCTCAGCGGTCAGTCTATAGATGAATCTCTTGACCTTTATAATGCCGTCACTGGCTATTTACAGTAGCCCCTGCCAGTGGCCGAAAGTAGTATGGTACAGAGTAACTCGTCAGAGGGCACTGTTCCATGCCTGTCGTGTTCCATTATAGTCGTTCTTCAACCTTGGCCTATCACAGTGCTTTCCACCATTAACTGGGGCCACCGAGAATGTCCAGTGAAACATCTCTGGATAGTGGAAGAATTTTAGTGCATACACTGCACACTCACAAATATGTGGAAAAGGCATTAGCACATGAACAGGCTCTTTAAAGCATCACCTGTGCTTATTCTATTCATTGGCATTAAACATGACATGCTGTGGTACTCTAGAAAAGTGTGTTGGCAATAAGCCCTGTGGGACATTGTTGCCTGGTTGCAAAGCGCCCTCTTTTCTTAATACATGTATATAATTTCATGCAACTGTTTCATGAATGTTTCCTTCACAAAGCAATGGTGACCATTTTTTGACTGAAGACTGACAACTCCTTGACTTGTTCTTCTTGATGGGATTTGGAGAAAGTAAACAGTGAGATAGGTGACCCTTCTTCAGTTAAAAATATAGTTTATAATACAGACTTTTGTCAAGCATAAACAATAATCTGACTTGCACTTTGCCTAAAGTTATCTAAGTTGCTCTAAAAATTCGAAGAAAACGTCACATGTCAATCCTGTACAAATGTTGCAATCACTCCGTCTTTTAAATTTTTACTTCAACCAATTTAGGTTCACAACCCATTTTGAAATTGGATTAACCACTTACTGCCAGGTACCTTTGAAAATGCAGTGTCTAAAACCGGGCGATTTTCAATATCTTTGATTTTCACAAATTCATATCTTTTCCTGCACGCTTCAACCTTATCAAGGGACTGTCTGGTGGCTACTCTAATCTGACAGACCTGCTGCCTTATAAAATGAGCCCAGATTGTGTGGTGTTACATAATTTCTTTTGTCCCCGAAACAGGCACAGTGAGTGGCTGATGTCTTTTCAAATGCGGCCAGATTAGCATGCAGCGGTATTGTATCGCTCATCACTGGAGTGCTGGAGCACTTTTATTCCCAGCGGTAATCCGCTCGCACTGAATGCCTCAAACAGTGGTATAATCTTTCAAAACAACAACGGATTTCCTCCGCCATTGACAACAGAATGAATGTTGGCAATTCCCAGCAGCTCGGGCTTTTGTTCCAAGTACGGTCTTCTGTTACAAGGCCCAGCTCTTTTGTCCCATTTCGGGCACCCCAGCTATGCATACAAACCCAAGGTACTCAAAACCGGGCTCCCCAGCAGCAGGTGGTTAATGGGATATGCCTTGTACTTGGTGATATACGTTGTACTCAGACATTGCACAGAAAGCCCATGATACGTGTAAGGCACACAATAATGAGGTATTGTTTTGCATGGAACATACAGCAGGTGCAGATTTGATTGACGGCGACCAGTGTTTACAAAATCAGTGCACAAGGCAGTGCCTACTGGAGCGTTAGTAATCAGGTATAAACATTACTGTTGACCATTACTGCTTAAAAATTATGAAAGTTTCTTTGTGAGATTCACTGGCCATGTGACTGGAACTATTTACTTTGTCCATGATGTAAATTTCAAATAAATTTGTACAGTAACAGATTTGTAAGTTGCTTTATATTGCTACATTTTTGTTCAGTCAAAGTAGTCTTCAATGTCTATGTTCGGATCTAGAAGGTTCTCCCCATAAGCACTTAGGTCTATCTTATTGAGAATCAAGTTCTCAAAGGTTTCCTCCAAGTCCGTTTCTCCAATCAGCACGGCTCCTTGCATCCGCCCATCTTTCAGCACCGCCTTCACGTACTCCTCCCCCTTGGTCATTCGAAGGAGCATCTCGTAGTCGGAGCCCAGCCCCTGGGCGTTGAACTTGCCCAGAAGCACCACTTTGTAGCCGAAGAACCTGGTGGCGTGGGCAAAGAGCTCAAAGCAGAAGTCCTGGGAGATGGGCTCCTGGCGGACGTTGGCCACCATGCACTTGGCGGCGTAGGCCCCCATCTGGCGCGCCTGGGACCAGAGACGCATCTGGAGCCAGTGGGGAGCTGGGTCCCACGACGCTGTGCACACGTCGCCCGCTGCGTAGATGTCGGGGACGTTGGTCCTCATGTGGTCATCCACCTTCAAACCGCCGTCCTCAGCTACGTTGAAGCTCGTCGTCTTCAGAAATGCACCGGCGTTGGGTGTAACGCCAGTTGCACTAATGACAAAGTCACAGCCGTAGAGCTTGCCATTGGTGAGAGAAACATACACAGGCCAAGAAACAGTTTCCTTGAATTCTTGGGTTTCCAAAAAGGCGTCAGGAGTCCGTCCTGATGTGGCCACTTGTTCAGGTGTAAGTATACCATCAACCTGAATAAGTTATGTTATGAAATGTAGACAAGAAAATGTAGGCAATGAGGACTCGGCATGTCATTTCAGAATTTGTAACATGACACAAGAAGGACAGAACAGACACAGGTAACCATTCTTGAACTATTAACATTAGTTACAAATCATAATCTAGCCAAAGTTTTCACCCCCTAACAAAATTATGTCTAAAAGCCCACTGTGCTTAAAATAATTTCACAAATGTCGTGACAAATTCTTTGCAGTTTAAAAAGTGAAAATCAAAATAATGCACCCGTTTGTGATGAATCCGGAACTCTGCACACTCGGAAGGACGACCTCACCTTGTAATGGATTTCAATGTCAGAAATCTGCCAGGGTCCAAAAAGCATACAGGATAACTGTCAGAACTCCATACCCAAAAACAAATCACGTACCTCACACTTGTACTCCACACGGATGTTGTGCGAGCCTTCGGCTTGGCCCTTCATCATCAACCCTGTGCTCCAGTCAGGGCCCAGGGCACCCCCTTGGGTGTCAGAACCCCCACCTGTGCCACTACTGACTGTAAATTAGAAACAGGAATTGATCTGTGATGATTAATTTTCTAAAAGGAAACAGGTTTGAAATGATGGGTTGGACTCCAAAGAAAGAGAAAGCCCAATGGTTTCACGTTTGCTTCCAAAAAAATTTACATTGAAGTAGACTGTGTATCGTTGAGTCCATCATAAGTCCCTGTAAGTTTGTCACAAGTCGTGCAGTCTCAAACCAAATCACAAGCTATAAAAGTAACTTTGATGAGGGCATTCCTTTGTTATAGTTACCCTCTTGCTAACGTAAGAATCTGTGACTTGACTTTTGATGGACCCGACAACAATACAGGTGCATGTATGTAAAGTTTAATTGAAGGGACCAGAGATAGACGGTGAAGGATGAGATGTAAGAAGGTTCTCTCCAAACGTTGTGACAAAGAACCCATTGTTTTATAGCACTTCCCAATTCCTGAGCTTTCCTCCCTCACCCGGTTCTTGAATTACTCCCTAAGGAAGCTGGAGGTCTTGGAGTACAGTACATCCAGTTATGGGATGTATTCGTAGAGCTATATTAAATTTAAAAAGTGCTAACTTCTCATTCTCCACACGGAGAAAATTTGACGCTCTCCTGGGCGCAGACATTTTGAATCCGTGTGCGTGCTTGTAGAACATTCAAATCAGGCAGAATGAAAATTGAATTATATACTCTAAATGCAATGCGCATCATGTACCGCTAAAATCTGATTAAAAAAGCCATGGCAAACCATCTGCAGTGTATACGCGCACGCATTTGCGTTATTTACGCAGAGCAAGATGAAACGCTCAATTACTGATTGTGTGTTAGTTTTTTGCATATCGGCTCTGTTGAAGTGTTGTTTTATCATAGACACAGATGAGATAGGCAAATAGCCGTACAAGACATACAACATTTTGAGTTTTCCATAGGTTTGTGCACAAACATGGATGCGCCCAACAGGCATCACTTTGTACATGAGTCAGTACTCTAGTTCTTATATATAGCTCTGCGGATGTGTTACAGGTTTCTCACTGAAAGAAAGCAACAATCCAATAGCTGACTGCCTGTATGCAAGCATTGTGGTAGAGTTCATCGCAAGTCCCTTCATGAGTCCTTTCATGAGACCAGCGACAAGGAAGAGGATCTGGAATTAATCAGCTCCAACTGGAGCATCACTCAGTCTGAACAGCAGTTTTTTTTTATTTATGGCTCGATTCAGAGTGACAAAGGAATGTTTTTGTCACTGTTCATTTGAATAGCCTGTGATTTGACTTGTGACCAGGACGGCTCTATGGACTTGTAGGGACTTGTAATGTACTGGACTTTGAGTATGGCACTGCTACGCACCAGTGTACTTGTGTCTCTTGAGGGGCCCCTTTGCCGTTTCCTTCTCGGCGCTCAATTGCGGCAGGAAGAACTCTGCCGCACCAGCGTCCACGAAGGTGCTGCTGATAGCATCATCCTTGATAGCCCACACCACCTGGCATCCTTCAATCTCATAGACAAGCTCAGTCGCGATGCCGCCGTTGCCGACGACGACCACGCGCTTGGCTCCCGACATCCGCTTCTGAAACGTGACTACGCTCTCCGTGTCCCGGATGCCCAAAACATACGGGTTGTCTCGAGCAATCACTTTGGGCTGTCCCCCCGTGCAAATGCACAGTTTACGGTATGCTACCGTGGAGCCCTCACGTGTGGTGAGCCTGTGGTCTGCAGCATCTAGGCTGTCAACAGTGCATTGCAAGACTTGGACATTTTTACACTGCGTCTGCATACTGCTAGCAGGGCGTTCCTCCACATCAAATTCTTCCAAGGCTCTGGAGATCTGGTCCAAAAACGACATAAATAATATCCATCTAAGGCTGAATTATGCAATCTTGAACTGAAAACTAAAAAAAAATTATTTCTCGATCCATCTACTTTGAATGCAACTTTCCTTTGTTGTCTCCACAAAAAGTATCAAAGCTGTTGGTAAATTTTTCAGCCCCCAAAGTACGTGTTTGTTGCTTGGACGGTACCTTTGTGAAGTTTGTGACTGCCTTGATGAGGGGTGAGCTTGTGACCAGTAGGATCTGTTCTTCAGGACACAATGCAGACAGCTGCTCGGCACACGTAACCCCCGCAATGCCACCACCAATGACCACATACATGTAGCTTCCTTCCATTATCCTTGCCTCAGCCATGGCATTGACAAGTGGTTGTCTTTGCCTGCTAAAAGAAACCTACATCTCCAGTGAAACTTCTGTTGAATCCAAAGCTAAAAGGATGAGAAAATCACTCATATTATCACAACCTAACATTTGAGAATCTCTTTAACCATTTTATACAATTCATTTGAAGTTGAAATCATGAATGAGTTTCAAATCAAAACTAGGCTACGGACCTAGACACATTAGCCTATAGACTTTTACTTATGCCAACATGTATAATTAATACAGTACAGGCCTAAAGACTGAAAATTTACACTGCGTTCAGGTTTTATTTGATAATGATGGCTTTTGTTTTGCTGACCTAAAACACAGCCATAAATTATTGAGGGTTTCATTTTACGAGCCTGTTTGCACATTCGCCCATGGTCTTAGACCTGCCCCCTGAAATTATCAGCCACTGAGTGACAGCGGCCATGACACACGCCAGCACTGCAGGAACGCAAGCTGACATTACTTCATATGTTCATGTACTTAGGCCTATGAAGACAAGAAAATGTTCTACGGCCTACCTTTTAATTTTTTTACCTTCAGACTAGGTCCTACCATCACGTTGAAACGCGTTAAGTCTAATCCAATATCCGATTGTGGTAAAACTGCGTATAAACTGCAGAAATGCGCATGTACATGCTGAGTTTAGTTGCGATGTGTTGTGAAATGCGGGGCAGCTGCAGAATCCATGGACGCCGCCATTTAATCACCTTTGACACGACCCGTGACCTAAACACGACAAAATGGAGCAGGAGGATGAACCGGAGGCAGTCGTTGTTGATATTTTACATCCAGAAATACTGAGCAGAGAGGACCTAGCTGATCTACTGTCCCAGGTGAAACACATTTAATAGTCTACTTCTTTGCAAAATCAGGATATCAAAATATAACTTTGACAATTTGCATGGCAAAATTTCATCATTCCCTCGCAAATCAACCCATGTACAGTGTACATGTAGGTTTGACGTTGAGGGCCGAGGGTGGCAATGCGAGTTGTGCGAATTACAATGTACACGCGCCTTTTTTGCCATGCTAAATTTTTTAGTGTAGGTCTAGGCCTCCTTGTACAATGTACATGTACAGTTGCAGAGTAGGCTTTTTCCCCAAATAATGTCACAACTAGAAAGAAGGACAAATCTCAAATTAAGTAGGCTTACTTATTTAATAATAAGCCACTGTACATGTATGTAGTTGGTTACTGTTGGTAGGCCTCGTAAGACTATGAACCTTTCTGAGATTACTGATGAGAGATGTGAAAATAATGATACTAAAATAAAAGGACCAATTCTCGCACTCGGGATGACATCACTGAGTCTTGATTCTTCTCTCTGATTGCTCAATTGCAGGCTATTCCATATTTCACACTCAAAACTCAAAGGGCAAAAATAGTGTTTAGGTCTTTGGGGAAATAACTTTACATCAAATATGCC
Source organism: Acanthaster planci (assembly GCF_054643075.1). Lineage (NCBI taxonomy): Eukaryota > Metazoa > Echinodermata > Asteroidea > Valvatida > Acanthasteridae > Acanthaster > Acanthaster planci. The sequence continues at coordinate 3,941,677 of NC_141791.1, read as the reverse complement.
TGAAATTTCACTATTTATCTCCCACACTGTACCGAAAAGGTGTCAGTTATTTTTATCATGTTGCAGCAAACAACAAGGAAAACATGCAATCCTGTACAAAGTACATGTAAATGGAAAGTTGCCCCTTTGCCCAGACATGAGTGGAACAACCTCCGACCATAAGAATATTATGAGCAGGGCTCATTTGGTGGGGATCATACAGTAACACTATAAGATGACCCAATGGAATACTCTCAACTTCTCATTTTCAATGATATACCAGTACCCGGTACTTGTCACCTTTTCAGAACCACTTGTAGAATTTTGCCCTTCACTCATGTCACTCCAGAGTCCACCTCACAAAACATCTACATTTCAAATGTGTATATCTGTCACTCAAAATATTGCAAATATGATAATGTAATACTTGTAAATGATGTAATCTGATAATTATACCTCCGTGTTATAACACATACCAGTATAACTATAAGGAAAAAGGAGGTTTGAAAAACATTTTTAAAGGAAACTTTGTCAGTAGTCACAAAAATAATTACTTCGCATTGCATTTGTAGGAATTATGACCAAGTGGGGTTCTTGTGTTTTTTCCCGTCATGGCAACAGAGACACATCAAATTAGATCGTCCCAATGCAACAAAGGAGGACCTTCTCGAGATCTTCCACAGAACCATCACACCCCTGCCTCAGCGTGCACCCAGGGCCAACAGGCGAGGGCGCACCACTGCCCAAGTCCACAGGAAGCTGCTGCAAGCCAAGCGACGGCTGCAAGCCAATAGTGATCAGGGATCGAAGGTCACGATGACTGTTGGATTCTCAAGAAGGTTTGTTGTTGCTCCTGACTTCAGACTCAGTTATTGTGTGTGTTGATGCTGCTTTATGCACAGTTTAACAGTCTGGCCTCGAACCAGAGGTAACACTTTCATCTAGCCCTGTGTAATATCAGGAGATTAAGTGACAGGCATATTATATTGTGCACGGATTGGTGAAGTGGAATTTATGTACATGTATGTAACTGTTAAAGAAAATTCAAGTCTTGTTTCCTGTTGTGGTCATTTATTGGACCAAGATTAGGCCCAGCTTACCCAATGAGAAACAACATTGACGGGGCGCGAGGGGAGAGGCATGTTCCAATGAGATTTGTCCAGGATTGTCTCCAAAAAGTCTGCCTAATCCTAATAGGGAGCGCGTACATCCCGCTCTTAAAAGATGCTGCAGGCGCGCACGCGATAACAACCATAACGGTACACCAGCTCAACTGAAAAAAGGAGAGTCACTCACATCCTTTTTCTTTTTGTTTTTCATGGTTCACCGTTGCAGCGTTTCATCTGAAACCCAACCAGAAAGTGAAAAGAGCTCAGACAGAATTTTGTACTCCTCATGTAACCATATACCCCTTCAGACCGAAACTTCATTTGAGAGAGATCTGTGCTGAAATTGTATGGTGCACCGTTCTCAATGCACCCAATTTATCCCCTTTTCAATTGCCAACTTAACTCTTGTTGATGATACCTGCAAGCAGCAATCCCATTCACGCAAATTTACTACATGTATGAACCCTTCCACTGCAAAAATCCTGAATCGATCATAACCCATAGCTGTTGTATCACTAAATATTAAATAACTATGTGTTTACATATACATGTACTTTCTTTTTTTTGGGGGGGGTTATTATGCTCTTGACAGGGCATACTGCCACACCTTGCCTATAATAGTCATTAAGTATTCCATTCCATAACCATCTAATGCTTACAGCTTCACACGGCAGTGCCCAAAACAGCAACGCGGCAAACCCCCCGGCCCTCCCAGGTAACACAGACCCACACTCATGATACCCGCTTTCCACTAAGAAACTCAGACAATCCTAGACAAAATAGTTGGAACACCTTGTGGAAAGCGCGGCGAATAGATCCCCCCCTCTCCAATTTTTTTTTATTTTGACTTCGTTATAGATACCATTTCCCCCAGTTTTTACCACAGATGACATTGAAAAAGGGGCCACACTTGCAGTGCTTTTCTGTCAACTGAGGCCACAGGCGGCCATCTTGCCTCCCAAATAGAAAAGGTGATCATTGGCTCCCATGCCACAATGGCAAGTAAGCCTCTGTATTACCCTTGTATTTAGCACTGCAATATGGCTCCTGGTGGCTTCAATGACCTCTGTGGGCTGAATGAGGGCATTGAGAGTCCAGACTTTTTGTATGCAATGCCCATGGTCTTTACTTACTTATCCAGTTTCACTTTAAAACCACTTTGTTTTGTCAGATTATTTTGTCTGGCCATTGATACTTGGTGTTTTCACCATGTTGTCTCACACCTTTATGGGACGTTCATGTTGGCCACGGAGTGACTTGTGCAAGGACCATAGGGGAAGCTGCAGCATCTGTTAGTGCAACCAGTGAACTGAAACGTTGTGCTCTGGTTACTTTCACAGCCAAAGAAACCAGCAATCGCCAGGCCTGAATAGCTCATCAAGTTCTTCCTCAAGTCCGGGCACAAGCAGGCTAAAGCCACCCCCCGTTGTCACCAGCAAGCAACGGACGCTCAAGCTGCCTTCGTCGAAAACATCATCATGGCCTTCTGGTTCTTCCAGCACCACGATCAAAGCTGCCAAAGACAGCACGAGTCCGGCCACAAACAGCCAGGTCGACTTGGAGCCTAAGAAGATCGTGACCAACAAATCGACTGTGCAATCAAAACGGGACAGCCGAGTGACCAGTCCTACTACCTCAGCTGTCAGACCAGACTCCCTGCCCCAAATCAAGCTTAAGACCAGCACAAGCCCAGCAGTTGCACCAGTTTCAGATAAAATGCGGAAGATGTCTGTGAAGCCGTTGGGCTCTGATTCCACCAAAATAGCCCTGAAGAGGCCAGTACCATTGGATATCAATGGAAAGGTAATTATGACAATCCCTATTGAGCTTTATTGTCAGAGCTGAGTGACCTAAATTCAGTGTATTATTTAATTGTTATTTTACAACTTGACACCGGATGACGTATAAACACACATCATTTCCCTTATTATTCCACAGAGGACGTGCACACTCAGTTAAGAATTCTTTTTGGCATGTCTGCGGTTAACGTATTAACGCGTTGTGCTTGGTTGGGTCAAAGCACAAGCGCAAGGTTGAAGAATTTGCATGAAAAAAAATTTGCCCCCTGCAGCTTTTTCGGGTAAGAAAATCCGATGTTAACTGGTTAACTGCAATGTGCAGACTTATCTGAGTGGCCACCAGTTCTGGGGTGGCACAACACACATGCATGGTGCACACACCGTTACACTAAGCGCACATACATGTCGGCAAGTCACACTACCCGATCAGCCAAAATAGGCATTCCAGCATGTGTGCACCCTTCGCCCGAGCGTGCCGCGACTACAGTATTTGTATATGATCAACAGTCACGAGATACTCGTCATTTTCCAAAAGCACATAGTTCAATTCATGTGAGAAACGATTGCTGAAGGAGTCACGCAAAAGAGATCAGAATGAACTACCAAGAATTCAATGTCTCTTCTTTCCAGACTAACCCTAGATCATCAGATACAACGTCAAAGACCTCTTCACCCGAAGATGACCATTCACCCAAGAAGAAAATCAAGAGGATTTCCTGGCCTTGATGAAAGCGGTCAACAGTGCTAAGGACTGTTTCACATTGGGGCACCGATTCAGGGATGGACACATGGATACTACACACATTTGCACATTTTATATTCCCCAAAGTAGACCTTAGGCATTTGACAATTGTTGACTGCTTTCATGTTGAACGTGATGTTTTTTGTGCAATCTGGAAAGATTTCATATGAATCACTGACACACATCCTTGAGGTGGTAGGATTCTAATACACAGGCTAGCAACTTTTCCTCGGATCAGCTTGATTTCCTCGTTTTCACTTCACACTCATGACACTGAAAATTGGAAAAACACTGTACAAAGTCTTGTGAAGATTGGAACTTCCTTGTTATTTGTCAAAGTCCAAGTTGCACACCGGAATACACGGTCACAAAAAAGTAGTCTACAATTGTGTGGTAAGATTGGCGAATATTCAAAAGGTGAAGTGTGCAACTGTGCTCAGGAAGTGTGTTTAAGTGCCTCAGTGTGTTAAGCGGGTTATTCTGTCAGGTACGAGATTGAAAGGATGTGGCATCTTCTGTCACATGCTACATGAACATGTATACACACACAGTTCAGACACCGTATGGGTAGTGGAACTCTGTCTAAAGTCCTGTGGTTGAAGGAGGTTATCATCTGAGTTACTGTAGTCATGGAAAATCCTGAAGCTCTTTGGGAAAGAAGTGGTCCTGGAAAGTCATGGGAAAAGTCACAGAAATTCTGGGAATAAAAAGGGTGTCCTGAAATCCTGTTCTCAGAAGAAATGTCACAGAAAAGTCATTGAAATCAAGATCGTGCAAGGGTTATTTTTGGTTGGCTGCAGGTCGCTATTGATGTGATAGCGGAACAATGATAAATTCACAGGCTATCTTCTTGTCAGTCCTATAGCTTTGTAGTGTCTATGGCAGTCTGCTATTTCACAATACACGTACCAGTCAATTTTCTCTGCAAAATAGCATGGAATGTCATGGCAATTGTCAAATTTTAGTTCCCGTAGAGTCATGAAATTTGGTTTTCAAATTTCTGTTGGGACTTGCCAGGCCATAGACAGTTATTTTGATCAACCAGACCCATGGCTATTGTAGACATGAGAATTTGTCCAAAATATGATGAAACAGTTTATTTGGCCTTCATACTTATTACAGGAGAAATGGGGAAGAGGTTGAAGGGAATTGTAGTTTTTTTCTTACTCGGCAATAATTTCCAGTTTTCATGGTCATATTTTTGGCTTTTTTCAATGCAGTTTTGCCAGTGCATACAAGGGTGCTTATTGAGATTTTGTGAACTGTTACTATCATTGACTCAAGCCAGTGACTCAATTCGAGTCATAATCTTTGGTGACTCAACTTGAGTCCCGATGGGTAACTATTCAAGTCACAAAAGTGAGTGACTCGTTGTAACTCTGGTTGCTGTATGGAAACTTTGATACACAGGGATTTTTCGATGCGATATAGAATTTTTAAAAAGTGATGTTGGAAAGTAATTAACAGATAGGTAGTTCCTATCTTTACAGCATATTTCGTCAGTGATCGCTTTGAATTTGCCACCTTCAGTTTCTAATTCTACCATGTATCCAAAAGAGGGAGGTTCCAGAGGTTTCAAACTGTTACCATGGCAACTTACAGCTTTACCCGATACCTAGCAAACTCCAGATTTCAGATAAATTTCAAGCAACATCTGTTCAGTTTCTTTTGATTCTACAGGTTTTTAATTTGATGAATGATTCTGATTTTCCCCCCCTTTTTTTTTCTTTTTTTTTTTCAATTTGAGAGTACATGTAGCATTTCTAACCTCGTCATTGTTGTTGTTTTTTGTGTTGCTGTTACGCTTGGGGGAAAGTGCCTCTTGTATACACACCGGTACCTACCTGAACTCATTTTTATTTGTTGAGATATGTGCGTGTGATTGTTTTTACAAGTTGTACATTTTTTCCACTGAACAGTTGCTAACTGTAAACATAACTTAACAAAATGGCAAAACGGAATCAAGGTTTATCAAACTCTCTCTAAAATACACCAAAACAACTTGGGATTGTGAATTTGTGGGCAATCAGTTTTGCCAACAGGTGTGATTGCAGGGCTCAGAAGTAGCCAAGGGTTCTGTTCTGTTAATATCCCGCAGCTAGCAAGGGACACATCTTTCGAGGAAGGTTATTTCTAATTCTGAGGCAGTTCCCAAGCATGCCTTACAGTGTCTCTCTATGTAAAGTTTTTGTATAAGTTTCAGTTCTGATTATGAAATGGATTTTCTCTTGTTGTTTTTTTGTTTTTTTAACATAATTTTGAAAGCCATGCATTTGTGGAGTCACTTACCCCCTCCCCTCCCAACGTTTTATTTTGTGAGGGTTCTGGAAGATATAAACGGGCTTGACTTATGGAAAGTAGTAGTATTAGTGTGCCCATGGAGACATAGATGCCCGAGGGCGCAAGTCTCTTGGAAATGTTGCAAGAGATTGTTGCCAAAGGTCTTATGGACAATTGGATAATTATTTTTTTATGAGGTAGTAACAGTAATAGAGACTGACACATTCTTCCGATGGAATCGCAGATCATGACGCCGTGATTTTGTGAATAATGACTGGGGCTCTTTGCGACATTGCAATGCGATACGAAACGGTGTATTGTTTCCAATCACGTCTTATTTTGTACATGCCGCGTGGCATCTGACTTGGCCTACTCGTAGATAACAAATGCTGCTTTGAAATATTCTGATTGTTTTCCTCAGATTTTCTTGCGTTCGATTTTTCTTGTCCTGTTTGAAAGGCTGGTAATCTGTCAAGTGTGTTTTGTCTGTAAGACGTAAATAATCGTCAGATGGAAGATCAAGCCGTGTGACTCGACTGAAGCAGGGAGGAGACGCTTTGGTCCAACAGTACAACAGCGCCCTCTTTTCGATAACCTGGCTTATTTTAGTCCAGGGGTATTCTGAGTAATACAAATCTTACTTCAATATTCAGTTGATAATACTGAGTGCTTCCTTTGGGAAATTGGGATGAGATATTGTACGTCTGCGTAGTTTTGAATTGTTATTACTGTTGGCATTGTCGACCTTTGACGAAAAATGACATTATGCAGGTAAATAGGAATTCACCTCGGTCCCAATTTTGCGCCATGACCACTAGTCTGTATTTGGAAGGGGACTGGTGTAATTAAGATCGTTGAAAAGTTCAATATACATGTAATTATTTTGATTAGGATGGGTCTGTACCCACCCTTGCAGCATTGTATAGCCATCAAAGGGGGCGTGGTGTGCCATGAGAGAATGGAAATGGATAGAGAAGGCTATGAGCAAAATGGGGGAAGCTAAGTCGCGCGACAATGCAACTTCGGGACCGTGAAAAAAAAAATATTGAATACAAATTCAGGAACTCGGTAAAATGACCAGAGTGTTATTCTTATTATTATAACCCACCAGTATCTTACGGCTGTCTTTATGATGGCTTAATTTTGTAAGTTTAGTGAACGGGACAGCTTGAAAAAAAATCCGTTTTTAAAAACAAAATCTTGTCAAAAGCCTAAAGACTGTACGCGCTTTTCCAGTCCCTCCGGAAAATCTCTCTTTCACTGTCCTGAAAGGCGTCATTCGATGTTTGATTCCAACACTTTCACTTTCCGGAAAGCAACTAGACGTGACGGCAGCTTACGAAACTTGTTGCCCCAGAAAAACTGTTGCGTCATCAATCCACTTACGGTTTTCTTCCGTCATTCCCATTTTGGTCAGCGGAAAAGTTAACTTGATCTACACGCGTATAATTTCACGGTTTCCCCATGATCAAGCGATCTCGTTGTGCCCAGGAAGAGATGCTCTCTACTTGTACAATTAAGCGGGCGTTAATACAATAGGAAGTTAAACATATGTTGAAACTGCTGTGAAAGCCATTAGGAATTTCCCCGTTTTATAAATAAGTTTGTGACACAATCACGAGTGTGTTTGGAGTGTGAAATAGCATGCTTTTCCTCGTCAATGTCATTTGTATTGACAAATTTTCCACAGACGTGCGCCTGCTTCACTGCTCCATGTTAGTTTGCTCCATTGTTGGTAAGTAAAAAATGAATTAAACGGTGCCGATGCTGATGAGTTTTTTTATTTAATAGGATCACAAACTACCTTTTTCACTGCCTGAAGCATTCATCAAAACAAGCCTGTCAGTTTCTAGTGAATTCAACACGGATCTGCGCTTACCTGCATACCGACTTGTCAACAAAAGAATGTCCACACGATGCAGGAAAGGAAGACGTTCTGTGTACTTACACATGTCCACAGGACGTTTCCCCTTCTCTGAAAAAGAAGTTTAAAGGCATTTTGGGGTAGGGGTAATCTGTTGTTGAAAGGAAGAGGAATGGTCAAGGAAACCTTGTTCAAAAGGCCAGCTGAAAATCGTGTTCCTAGTTCAAGAAAAACGAGTGCATGTATTTTCACTGAGTTTTCTTATCTGCACGAAAAGAAAGGAATGTCCGCACTAGATATGTAAGGTAAGTGTGAGTGATTTGACAAGCTTGGAAGTCTGTTCGATCATCATCAAAAAAAGGAAACCCAACTTTAAATGGTTACTGTGGCAAAGCTGAACACTTTCTAGTGGACAACAATATCATCTCAAAGTGGAGAACAAATACTTTCCAATAATGCCTCATTCAGGATTTTACCGCCGTTACGCATCACTGAGCACCAATGTGTTGAAATTTAGGTGCATAATTGGCGATGGCTCACTTTGACGTGGGACAGAATTAACACTGAATCGTGTTTTTTCCCTCTGAATTTTCTTTGCCTTTAATCCAGTCAAGACATTTTCAAAGACTTTTCATTGTCCAGTGCCCCCACGTGACCCCCTCCCCTCTCCAAACACAGTGGGCATCGACGTGTCATGTTGTTCACGGCTCGTTTATCTGGCCAAAAACTTCAGCGTTCGTGGTAAGTCTTCAAGACAACGATTCGCTGTTGTGTCGCCAGCTGCATCATAGTGAGATTCACACACACTGTCTGAAGACCTGTCAAAGCACTCAGCTTTTTATCCAAGAGCGATTGCATATTCAGCAAAGGCATTTCCACTCACACCCAAATCAATTATGAAAGAGGCAATGTTGATTTCATTGACCTGGAAAGTGAGCCATCCCCAATTATGCACCTAAATTTCAACACATTGGTGCTAAGTGATGCCTAACGGTAAAATCCTGACTGAGACATCGTGTAAAGTATTTGTTCTCTACTTTGAGATGATAGAAAGTGTGTAGCTTTGTCACAGTAACCATTTAAAGTTAGGTTTCCTGTTTTGATACACCCAGCAGACTTGCCTGATTGAGTTAGTTGCGTCCCAGTCGGGGTCTCAGCCTTAAATAATTCGAGCCATTGAAATAACCCGCATTTTACCGGTAACATCAGAAGTAAGACTTAAAGAACACTCTTCAAAGAGGCTAAGTTAAGGTAAGATTCAAGGAACACGTGGGCTTTATATTCGAAATCGGTTGAAAAAAAAACCAGATGAATGATAAAAACAATGACTTGAAATCACTTATAAGAAAACTAACAATAACACAATCGACAAACAGTGACCAAAATTCAGATTAATATAAAGAATTTGGGTCAGCCAGGAACAAAACGCAAGGGAATACGACGATTTAAGGATAAATACTGAACACGAAGTACTCAATGCGACGGACACATTATGCTTCGGATGTACTAATTTGTACCGTTGTCACGAAGAAATGATATTTGATCTGGTCTTCAAGTGAGAGGCTGTCTATTTATACCCAAGACAACCATGAGCCCTCTCGCCTATAGGCGCCAGCATTACTTCTTCCTCGTCCGTCTCAGTTCAGCCTCGTTGCCTTTGTGCAGCTGGGGGGTCAATGCTCGACAATCTACGATCTCAGTACATTTCACGCCATTAAATAAAGACTTGTTTGTTTCACCACCCCGAGATTATCTTCACGACCGTGAAATTCGCGGATTGCGGGTGTTGCAAATCTGCCTGTATTTGTTTTCTTTTGTCTGAAAGCTAGAGTGTATGATTACCACATACTGGTAATCATGATGAAATAGAAAATAACAGATCATAAAAGTCTCGGCCGGTATCCAGTTACAACCCGGAACATTACTGTCGTAAGCGAGGAAGCAAACATTGATGAATGTATACATTTCTCTGTGTTTTTCTTTCGGCTCCGTTGGCGGGGGGGGGGTTGCAATAATTGCCCAATTTTTCTCCTAGGGTCGGCTGGTGCTGAGCTGGCTGAAAAAAACAGATTAAATATCATTGAAAATGCGTTCCATAGTCAAGGTGGAACACTTTCATTAGTTTAACCGTCAAACTGCATTTGAAGCAAGATATGGGACGGAGAAAACCCCCCCGCCTTTGTGTTGGTCGGAATCTCAGGAATTCTTTACAGACTTGTAGGGGGGATGTGTTAGGTAACAATAGTCTACAGTGTGCATAGGGATTGGAAAGGTAAGAGGGGTACCCCTCCGTCCCATATCTTGCCTGGTATGTCAAACTGACTGGCAGCAAACGGTCTATCACGCGCTTTCTTTGTTGTTAATGAGTGTTCATATAGGCCTACTTTTGTATTGCTGCTTACCCAATCGATATTATGCCCGCGCTCTCATTGGTCAGTTGAGTAATCCTGTTGTATAGTATGGCCGAAGAAACCCCTTTAGTCCGTAGAAATGAAAATGAATGAATCATAATTATCATAGACATTAATGTCACCATACAATCGTTACAAATCAAAATACTCGTATAAATACGAACAAAAGGCTGTACTTTTAAATTAAAGGTTGTTCGTTAGTATTGATGTCACGCGCCCCCAACCTAAACAGTTTAACAGCAGAGACTAGATTCTCAGCAAACAAATCGAGTTGCACGTTTGCTTAATATAGTGTAGTTGGTGTCACATCTAGCACAAGCGCTCAATATTTGAACTGGGTGATTCAAGTGCATGACGTGATGTACACTTTGTTGCGTGCAAAGCGCTATAGCTTCGCGTGTCATGTACAATGAAAAACTAGCGCGACGTGCAGAAGGCAAAGAAAAGCATGGGGTTGCCAGCCGGCCGTCAACAAAATGAAACCGAAAAGGCGAAATTGAAAATGTAAACCCTGTGTTTTTAGTTCGGATTTATTTATCCTGTAGGATAAACTGCATCTTCCTTAAAGATGCCCTTCGTCAACCGACGCGTGGAGCCCCTTTACCTGAGCAACAAAGCCCTGCCGAGCGGATGCAGTACGGAGCTCGAGAACGTAGCCAACAATTCGCTGGCCAACTTGGTCCGGCAGTTGGCCGACATCGCCGGCCATGCCACCAGCATCTTCGACGGGATATGCGCCGAGGCCCGGGACATTCACGATCGTTCGTGTCGCCTCAGAACCCGCACGGACAGCTTGTCGGAATATTTGCAGACTCTGGATGCTAGGGCCGTGGAAGTTCGTAAGTATTGTCGAATTGTGTTGTGGTTTCAATTGATTTTTTTAAAAAGGTTCTCTTCCTTCAACCTTTGGCGTGCGTTGTAGTGGGGGAGTGGTGTTAAACAAAAGGTTCATTCATTGAACAGGTTGTTGGCTGTCTAGTTTTCGGGGAAGATTTCGAACAGCCTTGCGGTTTTTGAGGTATTGTTGGGAGAAAGTACGAAAGACAAAATGCATGTACCCAACCCTGCTCAGTAATACTTTAGGGGCAGAGGTTAGCGTGAGTCAACTTGATTATATTGACAATGACTGTTGACATAACCAAGATGCTTCAGCATTTGTCTGGCATGTCTGGTGTGGCTTTTGATGTTGATACGGTGAATGATTAATCCAGTTTGTTTGGGTACAAATTGCATGAATCATGCGAATGATTACATGCAATATGTGGTATTGGAACACTTGAATTTCATGTTTAGTAATGTTTTGCATTCAACAGTAATTAAGATTAATGTTCAAATAGGCCTATGAATAATTTCATAAAAGTAACTAGGCCTATGTACCGGTAGGCCTAGCCTAGTACTACATTGTGTACTACCCGAGAATTACATTACAAAAATATACATTTGAATACCTCTTAGCTACTTTAAAACTAGACACACCTCAATTACATGTAATGTGTCACATTGATGGTCACAGTATGTATGCATCTTTTCTCCATTAACAATTTACACCATTGCTTCTTATTCATATTCTTTAAATATTTTTACTTTCCATTTGTAACTTAAATGTCACAATAACATGCCACATTGAACACATTGGCTGAGGTCATGAAAAAAATTCGACCAATTACATAAATTAATGTAGACTGATTCGGTATTTTGATTATCGTAAATAAAATTCAGTTCACACTACTCAGATACAAAATTTCAGCTTTTTCTAGAAATGGATTTTTAGATTGTTCTGTACAGATCGAAGGAGGAAAAAAAAAGGCCAGAAAAGTTCTGCTTGTGTAAAAGAAAAGTCAGTTTGTCACTCCTACCAAAGATCCTTTTGATAAAGGTTTCACACTGCCACTTATTTACTCACTTGTCTTGCCCTGCTCTTTGCTCAGCTGTTCTTCGGTAAACTTTTGCTTCCTGTCTGGTGAATGTACATGTATGTACACGTATATGTACATTGATAAAAGCTCAGAAGTGTCTGACTATGGTAACTTCTGGTACAAATTTTTCGTCTGAAAAAAGCACATTTACCCGGTTTACTGAGTTGAAATTTAGCAGAAAGTGCAAACTAGGAGTGGTGTAAACAGGGAAATGGGTTAATTAATTAAAAAAAACCCAAAGCGTTACTCACTACCTTTCTATTTTTACATACACGCACTGTACCGGCAGTTGTACTTGGCTGTGATTTGGTTTTCCCTGAAATAGATAGCCAAGAAAAACTGGGAAATAGTGACCACAGATATAAATCATGTTGGGTGGCAATGATCTGGTACCGGTAATTGTCGGTTAAATGAGGTAATGAAAACCTAGCTTTTTGATTTACCATAGCTTGACATGAAAGGCCTCCTAAAATATATATATTTTGGTTCTACATGTAGGCCTAGGCCTTCTTTCAAATGTTGGGTAACATGTTGGCATGTACTAGCCGAGGTTGGACGATGTCTACATTGCATTGCGACAAACGTCCAGGGTATAAATGTCCTCCCACAATGCAAATTTTTTTCAACAGTTTTTCTGACTTTTTACCTGGCGAAGACAGCTCAAATGATTGTTCACAAGTGCCATGTATACCGAATTTCATAAAGGCTGTGTTGAAATTATAAATTACGCCCGCAGACAATGTATTTTGCAGGAAATTGTGCGCCAAACTCCACGCTTTCCATCGCGATCGACTTACGTTCGTCTAGTAGTACGCATTTGCGCATGCGTGAAACGGCCTCCAAGCTCGGCCCCCATTCTGTCAGTTTTGTTGTCTAGAGCTAGGTCTAGGTCTTCACTCCATTGAAAATGTGTGGAGACACGCAAGCTACAGACCTAGCCGTAGCTTTGGAAATCCGTCTCGGACACGGCCTTATCTGCAACATCTTCACGCTCACAGCTCTTCTGTGCTTGGTCAAGGGGCAGTCAGTTACTATGCATTTCGGGCATGTGCAAGTACGCGTACCAGACGAAAGTAAAGTAACAAATCGTGACGGAAAGCGGAGTTTCGCAAAATTTCCTGCAAAATACCGCTGGCATATTTATTATAATTTCAACAGAGCATTTATCGAATTTGGGTTACAAGGCATCTGTGAGTGACATTTGAGCTCTCTTCGCCAGGTAAAAATGTGAGAAAAAACGTTTTGTATTGTACAATGTACGGGTAGGAGGACTTTTATACCTTGAACGTCATTCGTAGTATAAATGAAGACAGCATCCAACCTGGGCTAGGCATGTACCGGTATATGTACATACTGTATACATGCACATGTACTGGTCATGTGTAAGTGCATGAATTTTCCCATACATACATGTAGCACATCTGGCATTGGAGTAAAAGGCCTTGGGGTCATAGTACCGGTATGTAGTTTTTAATTAAACTTATCTTTACCTGTACTTCTGGCATATGCCAGTACAGTTTGTACTGTTGAACTGCCGTTTGTATTTTTGTATTGTTATGCATTGCTTATTGCAATGCCAAATAAAAGAATAATGAAAATGCCGGGTAATATAATAAATATTATGATATTATACATACATGCATACTGTACATTTTACTTGAAATTTCAACCACAAATGTCAGCTGCTTCCAATGCACATCTCTAGCTCTGGCTAGGGACTTGACACCAACTTGCCAATTCAGCATGCATGTAAAACACATATGCATTAGAACAGTGCACGGACCTGTGCCTCGAGGCATTGAGCAAGTACAGTACTTAACGGACAGAAAGGATATTCTGGGACCTAGGCTGATGTAACCAGTGCAGGTGTATTTTAATGCTTGCCAGTCCTGATGGAGTCTGAAGCATGTTGGGGCAGGACCACCTTAATGCATGTGTACATGTATGTACATGTACATGTAGTTTCTAGCTTGAGCTTCTAAAGTTGACTTCCATTTCTATGCTAAAGTTAGCCTGAAAAATGAACTTATCTTACAGATTAGTATAGTTTTCTGGAACTACGGTATGTGTACATGTACCGGGTATGTGTTAAATACTGGCAATTGTATGTACATGTACTGGTACGTCTAGTTTTAGGTGACTTGTGTGTTCATAAACGATAGCCTATACGCATGTTCTTTTCTATCAGAAAAGCTTTTAAGACCCTTCTTTCACATGTCCAACAGAACAGTTCCATCCTGAACATGGATCACTCGGAGATAACAGAGATGGCTTCTTTAAGTTGCTCTTCTGATATTCCCTCTCCACTAAGACCTCTTCAGTGCACTTAAAGAAAAATGCCTCGGCGATAATCCAGCTTTCTTTTTCTTGGACTTACATGTACATGTGCCCTGGAGATAAGTTTGACTGTCTAATGTGCACCTCTCTGGCCCGGCTTGCAGTATATGTGCAGTGTACCGGTACATATGTGCCGGTACATAAAGCACGTACAATGTACAGTAAGATGCCACAGCTCTTTGCTTGCTGTAATCTCAGTCATCCTGGATGAAGAAGATCAGTAATCCAGGATTATCCGTGCTTATTGTATCATATACATGTGCAGAATGTGAGCAGTGGGACAGGTAAAGAAAAATAGGACAGGGAAAAATGAGAGAATGTGTAATCGGTAGTCTGCTTAGTTTTAAAGGTACCGATACAGTGCCGCTTACAAGTTCCGGTACTGGTAAGGTCCATCAATATATTGATAATATCCGATATATATTAAACTTTGATATCGATATGAATGATAACACTTCAACATTGAAATCAATATACATGTATTGAAAGCGCCGATAATGAAAAAAATGAAGTTATAAATGATAAAGTACACAGCTGTTGTTATACCGTAGATGTCCAGTCCTATGATAGAGAAGTGCCCATTTTTCGTGGTCAAGAATACATGTAGCAGTCAGCAAATTTGCCTCTGATTTGTTTTTTTCTTCGTCATAAAAGCTTATAAAAAGTGGTAAAACGTACACAGCTGCAGTGTACAGTATGTAGTGTGTACAGTGATTTTTTTGCATCGTACATGCACCGATACAAACTTGCATATACTGAGCACGCTGTACAATTAGCAAGGCACCTTTCTGAATTTTGCCTGGTACTTGTGTGTGTACTTTTCACATACATGTACATGACACCAGCCCGAATCTTCGAGTGGTTAAGAAATAGTCGTTGCCCGACCTTGTATGAATGATGCATCAGATTCCTGCGCACTGTCTGCATTCATGCAATAGTTGGGGCTGATGTTCATGTCGTATTGTGGAGTAGCAATTTCATCATTGGTGATTGGTTGAAGTCCAGGAAAATTGATATTTATTGATAAATGAGGCACATCGTCAATGAAGCCGGCCACTCAGATCGCAGACTGGCCGGAGTTAGCGTGTCTTTGCATTTGAATGTATCGTTTTGACTGCAGGGTGTTGATGTTGTCAGGTGGTCTTTTGTTTGGGGAAGATTAAAAAAGCTCACAAATTCCAGCAGACTTAACTCATGCTGCGCGGTTAGGACTAGTTGGTAAGCTGCCTAATGGCAAAAGATGTTCAGCATTATGCCACTGGTTTTGAGCTTGAAAACATTCTTGGAAGAAATTTGATATATATATTCGTATTATTGATATTGGACCGCTATTCATGTACGTACATGTACATCGGTATTGGCAATTATCTATAATCGACAGAGCTCAGTCCCACTTTTGAAGCTGTCTATAAAGTAACGGATCATTGAAAAGCGTAGTGTGTCCATGTACTTGCAGTTGTGGGAGCAAGCTTCCTGTGGAGTAATTCTTTCAAGCAAGCTGTCGTTTTGAAGAAAGCAGTGAAAGAAGGCCATTTCCAATGATGTGTGTACCGTATTTTTGGAAATTCTTGTTCGTACCAGTAGCAACCACTTTGCTGTACATGTACATAGACATGGACATGTAGCACCTTTAAAGTGTTGTTCATTTCCTTTGAAACAAATGCCACCTGACTTCTTTTGCCATTGGTAATTTTAACCATTTAACACTTGGTGGTACAAATGTATGTACATGTAGCTGCACAATGAATCAGTAGAGAAAAGGTGCAAAAAAACTTCCTACATGTACAGTACCTACCATGTACCGGTACATGAATATGCACATGCATGCTGTACCTATATGTACTGGTACATGTACTGTACTAGGGCTGTTTTCAAATGCCACACCGGTACATGTATTTACATGTACACATGTAATAGGAAGCGGAACTGTACTCTACCTGCTTTGTTTGTTTTTGTTTTTTTTTTGGCCTAACACACATGTAAGCCTTAGTCATTCACCACGAAATCCAACATCAAAGGTACCGGGAAGGGAATCAGAAGATTGATTGCACGATTGTTTCAACTGTAATAAGATTTAGACGGAACAAAGCGATATATGGTGAGTGGAAAAATAGGTGGTTTTCAGCACATTGTTGGTTCGTGCGGTTTACACAGTGCACACATGCCGACATGCAAACACAAAATGTGGCAGCCCATGTGTTTAATAGCTCCATGGGCATCCAAACCTGTGGCCAGCATGTTGCCCGGAACAATCACCAAAGTCATAGGTCAGGCAGGTGTGCAGGAAATGCTCACAGTGTGGCCTGTGTTGCCAGTGCCACAACATGAAGGTTGATTAATGGCTAAATATGGGCAGTTCTGCACAGGCCCCCCTGCCCCCCAATGCTCCCAGCTGCTTTGTTGGGAGACATTTTCAAGTGGGCGCTGTGTCCAATTTTATTTTGAAGGATTTTTTTTTTGCGTGGGTGTGATAAGTTGTGAAAAATTGATGCAACTGCCTGACACAGAATTGAAGATAATTTGTATTGAATGCTGGCGCTGTACTGGGTTTGCGTTGTCAGTGCACTTTCAGGGCAGTCACATTTAAGCCCCCTCTCTGTGTACATGTATATATTGTGTGCGGAGAGGGTTTATTTTTACAAGGTTCCAATTCCTGTCCAGGAACTCTGCAATGAAAAATGATAACAAACGGGATCATCTGTCACACTATTATTAAGAGAGTAGGCCTACTATGCAATTGAGTGACAGTTATTTTAACTTGTTTGAGAGGAGGAACTACATGCAATGCACCCATATTTGTTGAGTGATTTGTACTCGTAATTGAATATTTTACACCTGCTACCGGTACATGTGTAACATCTGTGTTGGATAAGTTTAATTAATGCAAGACACTCCTAGTCCTAGTGAACATTTCAACACATGAGCAGCTTGTGGATAATATCTGTTTTACTTTTAACGTTGTCTTAGTAAGTAATTTTGATTTGGCTTGTTTTCTTTTCCCCAAAGTGCAAAAAAATGGTCAGGGACCAAGCTTGAATTTGCAAGAATTAACATCGGCAAACAAGCTAATGTACATGTATAATAGCCTATAACCAGGTTCACTGTACATGTACATGTAAAGAGTACCAGTACTCGTATACCAGTACATACATGTACATGTATATCCCAGGGGGTTTACCTCCGTCACCCTATAACTCAATAACTGTTGGGAATCCAAGCCAAGGTCAAGATCGTGACACCCATCAATTAATTTGCTTCCCAATATTGTCAGCGGCTATCGATCCACCACCAGCTCTAATTGAATCAGCAGATAAGAGCGGAGGCCTTTTGCTTAGCCTGAGTGCAGGGAGACCCGAGGTATTATTATTATTGCCGCCTCTTTTGCGGGCGGAGGTAACACAAGACGGGGGACGAGACATCCAGGAATGGTCTAATAAGATTGTTATTAGCTGGAGAATGTGACCCTTGGGGCCGTTGCGTTACCTGCTTCCGTCGTTGTCGGGTAGCACAAATGATGATGGGTGAATCGCATTGAATGCCCACCATCAGCCGACAAGATTGGTGCGCTCAGTGTTTGTACATGTACATGTGCATGTACTTCTCCACTGTGATAGATCTAGGATAATTGGTTTTGTTGTTTATAAATGATCAGTACAGCATCTGCTGTACAGTTTTATTTCACCATACATCAGTAATGGTTAAACTGTTTTATAATACATGTACATGTAGAAAGCATCAGTAGCACCATTGGGGCCATCAATTTTTGTTCAGCATTTTTTTCCGGAGGGGTTACTTTTTTTCTCTAAACCTAATGTACATGTATTCTCTTCTTTCCTAGACAGTGCAAGCTGAAAAAGGAAAAGGGAATGATATTTGGGAACTGGACTGGCATTGTCATTTCTAATGCATATTTAAAAAGCGTTAATGGACCTCACATCCCCAGCTTGTATACAATTTGTGTGCTCTTGAAAATTGATGACCAAAAAATGGATGGCCTCTTTGCGACATTGTAAGTGCATCTTGTTGTTCGCATTTCAGGAAATTTAATTGAGACATCATTCAATGATTGACAGCTGCATGCTTGAACCTCGTTTGACACTGTTTGTTCTGTTTGATGTTTCAACGCATGTACTGGTACCGGTACATGACTCCGTGTACATGTAGGTTTACTGGTTCGCTGCCTTGTGCGGCTCTTGTCTCATTTGCAACCTATTGACTCTCGGATGTTCTCAGCGTAAATGCTTTAACGGGTTGCGTGAAAGTTTCTCTACACACTAACCAAAAGTTAAATGTGGATTTTAATCCTTAAATTTTACACTGATCATGATGAGAGTTACTGGCACACTTCACATGTTAAAACAAATTTACACATACTTGGATGTACACCAGTACACAGAACATTCTGTTTAACAAAATGTTAGTTTATCTCCTCTCTCCATGCTTTCCTCAACCTGTGAACACTGCAGGATGCCAGGAAGCTGTGTAGTTAACCCCTCCCCCTCGTTAATCAGACACTGTACATTGGATTACAGCTCAGGATTAAAATGCTCACATTGTTAGATTCATCAGTACAAAACTTGTACATCATGTACTTTGAGTAGTGTAAATTTATATAAAATATATGGCTGGTGTACTAAGTAGGGGTATGCCTGTACGTGTACACAGTACATGCGTGTACCCTGTACATTTACAGTGGCTATGCGCTGCACATCAACCTGAGCAGTATTGGTTGAAAATGAGAGTGATTGCCATCAAACCTTTCACCAGGCAGCTAATCCACTGGGCAATCTTGCTTTCTGACAAAAGCGCTGTCTGCTCAGCCAACCCCTTGGGCCCTCCTGCAAATCTGTGCCTCTCTTCCCCAAACCTGTCCAATAGGGGCTTTGGCAGTGTGGCAGGGGGGAGCTGGGCGCACCCTCTGGACTCGCATCTAGACAGCAGTAAAGAAGAGGGAAGTAATTGAGTGCCGTGCCTTTTCCTCTGTGGTTTCCTCTGCCTTTAATCACAGGATGTCGTTGGAGGGGTTTGGGGTGTTTATTGCAGTGTGGGTTCGTGCATTGGCAGGTGCAGTATCGTTTCCTGGGTCATTTGCGTTTTGGAAATTGTAGCTCTTAATTGAAGCTGTTTAAGAGTTAGCAAGATGAGGGAGGCAATTACGGTAAAATGAGGCGTTTGCAGAGTACCTGTGCATATATACATGTGCCATAGGCATGTACTGTACATACCGGTAGTGTACACAGTGTGCAGTGCATACATGTGTACTGTTCATGTACATGTATGTGTACGCTGTGTGTTGTGGGCTGTCTGCACTATGCTTGCATGGGTACATGTACATGTACATGTGTACTTCATGTACTGTACCGGTACATGTAAATGGTCATGTACATGTACATAATTTTTTGCATAGAGCTACTTTTACATGTACATGCACATACATGTACATGTCTTCTGTACAAGTTTACATGAACAAGTTGTTACGCACATGTACATGTATAGGCCTACATGTTCAGATGTAGACTAAGGCTGGTGTAACTAGAAAATAAAGTGAAATAAGGCATTGTGAAGCTGTCAGCAAACAACAGACTGTAAACTTATAAAATAAATTCAATCAGAAATACTGGTATACATATCCACAATGCTGTGGGCTTTATTTACAGCACCTACACGGGTCACTACAGTCAACAGAATTTAGATGTGATTTCAATGAGACAAGGAAAACTACAGTATTGGGGTATTGCAAAGCTGGGACAGCCAACTGGCAAGACTTACATGTACTGTACATGTACATGTATTTCAATTTATACACAATGTTAAAGCCAAAGTACATGTGATGTACAGTATCACAAGACCCAATGTTGCAGAGCGCAGATACATGTAGAGTACATGTACAGTATGCACATGTACATGTAATTTTTTCTTAATTAAAAAACTTAAAGGTCCAGTGCAATGAGTGTGTGCAATGGATCCAATTTTCTCCCGACCCCTCTAGTCTAGAGATGATTTTTCAACATGTGATGCGGAAGAGATTGTGCAACGAATGATGGAGTAATGCCATTTGCATGCCTGGGGCATACACTTGCAAAATTGCAAAGTGTATACATGGGCTTACAGGGACATGTACATGTACATCACTGTACATGTACACCTCTGAAGGTGTGCATTTTGCATGCTGACTTGTGTAATTCGTTAATTCATTACAGTGAATAATGCCAGGCTCTTGGTGTGTGCCTGTGTGCATTC
Source organism: Acanthaster planci (assembly GCF_054643075.1). Lineage (NCBI taxonomy): Eukaryota > Metazoa > Echinodermata > Asteroidea > Valvatida > Acanthasteridae > Acanthaster > Acanthaster planci. Next base: position 3,921,000 of record NC_141791.1, on the reverse strand, counting down.
ACTAATCCCAATCAATGCATGAGTGTGCTAAGTGTATTTCAGGTGTGGCCATCCAGTGCAGAGGGCCAGTACGCTCAACGCGCCGGCACAGTAGCAATATACCCAGAACGCCGTTGGGCTAATAACCCGAAACAGATTAAAATGCACAATTTACATATGGCCCGGGGGTGTCCGACCGACGGAACACAACAACAGCGAGCCCCGTAAGTCGTGAGGGCCGCTGTAGCGCCGCGGTCGCAGTGCGGCACTTAAGCACGCTCTTCATGATCAGGTTTCCAATGTGCCAGGGTTTTTGGAGTGACTGTTTTGTGGAAGGGGGGGGGAGGCTGGGAAAATCGGAGCTGACACAGCAGATGTTACTTAGCTGAATGCGCAGTCCAGCGGGGATTGTCTGAAAAAGTAGAAAAACCCTCCAGACGGAGGTTCAATAAATCATGGATGACAAACTTGACTCTTAAAAGCTCGGGCAGTGGGGGGGAGGGTCGAGGGAGGCAGTTGGCAGTGGCTGATGCTTCATGTTGTCCTAATGATTCTGTCGCCAGAGCTGTGACCTGGGAGCACGTCGTTTGTGGGGGTTGTCACAGATTGTGTACATGTTTGTAGAGTTGCAGAAATTCACCACAATTGCCCCCTCCCCACTCACTCCCACACCCTTTCAAAAAAAACCCCAAAAGGAACGGACAGCAACCTGTGTAGGAGGGGTATTCCTCGAGAACAGTTAAAACCCTCTGTACGGAATCTAATTTACATGTATATAACAGCTTATCATGATTCACTGCACAATTGTTTGAGTAAATAAAACTAAGTGCGTGTATGTAAATTATGCAGGACTTACCTGGAGATTAAAATTGCCATGAGGTAAGAAAATGTTCATTGTGCTGGTACATTTCCAACCTGATTGCCGCCAACACATTGGGGCATACCTGTTCAGTACATAATGTAAGGAACCGGTTAATAGTCGATGCAGAAGCAAACACATAAATGCAGATACATGTATCTGAAGTCCTGCTTGCTAAGTTATTTATCTTCCAGTACCCAAAACTTAGCATTCCAACTCTGGTAAATTTCCTTCTGAATGTTTTGTTGAGTCAATTTTGGATGTCATTTACACAGAAGAAGAAAACCCATATTCTTTTTTTTTTCTTAATTTAAATGCCTTGAGACCTTTTCAAGTACCAATCTGAGAGCATAGAAATGGAGAGAGAGGCACCCAAGTCAAGACAGGTCCCTTTTAAACCTACACTTCAAGTTGTAAACAACCTGAGCCTTCACCCAACTGTAAAGACAAGCTAAGCGGACCGTGCACAAAAAACCTGCCAGAAAACCCTGTTAAGTGCGCCTGCCAGCACAGTTGTAAATCCGGCTGTCAAGGCCAGTCTGGTTTACATGTAGGTACACTGCTTCTTAAGAGCACAAGCAGGGACATCCAAAATTGTTGTCAACAGGTTCTTTAAATATCAGGGGTGTGAGAATTCAGCTTTTTACATGTACATGTAGCTGATTCCAGCTTTTTTTGTTTAGATGTTGACCCTGAATTTTAGCTTCTTTGTACACCTCTGTACAAAAGTATTGGAACTGTTTACATTTCAGCTTTTTGCTAGCTGTTTTCTGCTTTGATTTTAACAGGCCACTCGCACCCCTGAAATACATGTCCATTGTATTTGTAGTTCATGGTTAAATCTGACTGCTGCAAGCAGGGTACCAGTACAAAACCAAAATAGAAGGAGCGGGCTGGCAAATGTACTGATCACCAGTTCACATGCAATCTGAGGGCAAGTTCAAGGCATGCCCTGAGGGGCAATGCATTAGAGTTTGGCATACTTTGACATGTCACTGCACAGACTTTATGTAAACAAAATTTGTTCCCTAACTGCTCCTTCTACATGTACATGTACCGGTACTTCAGGAGGGTACAGCTGTACCGGTACATGTATGTCGTACAGTTTGCTACAGTACATGTAGTTATTGTGCGGTGTGGAACCTTTGGATCTTCTCTTCAAACTCCAGACAATGAAAGGGGAATCTCGCAACAAAATTTTTTTGTTGTCGTTATCAATATCCCACACCTGTGCTTAGATGTAGGTTTGGCCTATAGAAGAAGGTGTTGTCAGTTTAAAGCCTGACAGAATATGGTAACTGTAATTTTTGTAGCATATATGCACAGTACATGTACGTGTACTAAACCAAAGGCAGCTTGACAACAGGTGAGAGTTTGGACTGTAATGCCTTCCTGGAATTGTTGTTTCTGTCACTGGGGTCGTATGCACCCTACGTGAAGGTGATACCGTATCAGTGCGTACGTGTGTTGTTACATTTATGGACCGGTACCGTCTAGCCGTGGATCGTGTATGATGTACATGTGTACAGGGTAGGCACATGTACCTTGTGTAGTCAAGGGTTAATCAAAAACTCAGAACTGTGATGTACATGTACCGGTATGTCTATTATACGAGTACCTTACATGTACATGTACTGGTAGGTAGCTTTGTGGTCAGATTTCAAGGGTTGCCCATTGGAATGTGCAAGAAGTGCAAAGATTCTGTCACCAAGCGTCACATTTAACCCTTGTGAATTCTTCCTCCCTCTCCATAAACTGGGCGTGGGAGACATACAGTACCATTACAGCAATCCTCCCTGGGATGTTGTTGTAACCTGGCAAGAGAGAGAGAGAGAGAGAATCCCGACAGCAGACTGGGTATTGATTGAAGGTTCTCTGCATCCACTTTGGGCGTGTTTGTGTAAGTTACGTTTGTAATCGCTGAACCCTGCCAAGATCACGCCCCTGGCACACTCCAGCTTGCTGCAGTTGCTCAGGTGCCCTATACATGTACATGTACATCATACGGGTACATGTACTCGTAGTATGCCCCTACCGGTATGCAAGTCCAAGGGACTTTCTTCCCCCTAGGATCTGGTCAACAAAGCCGCAAAAATCTGTCCTGCACATGATCGTGTCTCTCTCCAGTGGCTGGCTGGCTTGGCACCCTGCTGTAGCGGGGGTCACCGTAGGTTGAAGTGGGCTACTCTGTATGGCAGGGAACTCTGGGAATTTGTCCCATGCTGGGAACTTCTGGACTTCTGGGGACAGTTGTCTGTCAGTCTTACTCGCAGCTGCCGATAGACGGCACTGTTAATACCCCTTGGATTTAGGGTGTTATGAAGATGAATGGTTGGAATTTCTACAGCAGGGAAATCAGATATTTCCTCTGGACTCTGAAGTTGACTGAGCTTAGTACATGTATGTCATCCTGACACCTTTTTGTTATGAACATGCACGTGTGCTGGACACTTCGGTCTTTATTATTTGGTTTTGCAGAATGACCCAAAGTACGCGTGTACACATGTACATCATGTACTTGTACCAGTACATGATGTTTTGAGGGTACGGTATGGCACATTCAAGCAAACTAAACAGCAACAATCCCAATTATCAAAGCAGAAGTCTAGAGAATTCAGGGGGCTAAGTATGGTACATGAATGTACCATATTCATGTACATGTACCATACTTAGCCAGTATTGCACTACATGTATACATGTACTGTACAAGAATAACTGTATGTGCATTTGATGACAAACATGAAGGGCCATTCTATGGCATGTCGCGGCACAGTACCCGTGTGATTGATGTACCGTGTATAATTACATATACATACATGTAGTCCACTTTTAGATACATGTAAGTTTATATGCTGTACCAGTACACAAAAAACCCACCGACATTTACCTTTACAAAAATTCACCACTGTGTTGTGTCAATCAATTATTTGTACCGGTAACATTACTCATTAAACAGAGTGTGAATGATGAAGGAACCCCTAACAGTACATTCATGTACATGGGCATGGACATACCCGGTATTAAGCATGAGTATCAATCCACTGATTAAATGAACCCCCCCCCATATAAATGCAGAATAGATACATGTAGGCTGTAGCCACTGTGGCTAGGGTGCACAGCCGTTGGATCATTTCTTCTCGTCCGGTGTCAGCCTCGCGATATCTGTTTGACCTGCCGTACAAAGAAACAATGGGCCATCCACCCCTGCGCGGCACACAGACCGTGTGTGTGTGTGGGTACATGTACACGTAATGCGTGTGTTAATTATCAAGCTGTATTGATCTATTTTTCATCACCATTTATGTACGTTATTACAAAGGAGACCACTTCACGTTTGTGATGATGGACAAGGGCTCAGATGCCGTACGGTAGCAAATTAATGATTAATGGGTAAATAGCCAACCGTCCTGATATTGAGACTTACATGTAGGCATGTACTGGTACAATAGCATGCCAGTACAAACTTCAGTACACACTAGTGTACATGTACAATACTTGAACTTTGTATCTACACAAATTACACATTTCATGTCGCTGGTACAAAACATGTACAGTTTTGTACGTACATGTACATGTACACACACAGGACATGGTATATGTAGGCCTACCTCTACAAGTACATGAACATGTGGTACAGCATACATGTACATTAACACACGTACACAGTTTTCAAATGTGCATGTGATATCATTTGGCAGTTTTTTTAAAAGTGACATTGTACAATGTACCGGTAGGGTCTAATTAATGCCCGTACAGGTATAATTAAAAACAAAATTGAAGTCTTTGGCTGACTTTGGTCCTACCACCGGTACAGTGTACATGTATAGATGTGTAAAAATTCAGTGGAATCTGCCCTGCTCAATCTCCAGAAAGGAGTCGGGGAGGGAGGGAAGGTAAAAGTATGTAGCCATCTCTGCATGTACTTCAACATATCATGTTAAGAAGTCTGATTTTCACATACATGTTATTAGGGTTAAAATAACATGTACGTGCACATGCCACACATGAACATGTATAATGGACTACACATGTTCAAGTTAATCATGTACACGTACGTAGACCTGTAAGAGGGTTACTAAGGTACATGTACCGGGTACCAATCAAAAAGTCGTGCACTGGAGTCAGGTGCTTGTGTACTGTCCATGTGTATCTTATGCTTTTCTGAAGAGGCAAACCACCTGCCGTAGCGTTTCCCAGGGTTTTCGTTCCAAACCAGAGACCCGAGAAGTAATGAGAATGGGACGATTATGTTGTGTGGCCACACACCACCGAGCTCCCTTGTTCAGGCGCATTTGTGATTTTGTTTGGGGCGACAGGAGCGGCAAGGACCGAAACAGAGTCCCTGAATCGTGACAGGATCCGCATCAGTTCGTCTTGGCAACAAAGTGAGGGCATAAAGCATTTTGAAGTGGTAATGGACATCTTTGTGTGTGTGTGTGTGGTAAATGGTGTTTGTGAATTGAAAAGTCGGACTCTAATAGCTTATGTAAAGACCTGAAGGTCAGAGAATCCTCTCCATCTTGTGTCCCATTCTTGCACCTACTGTAATATTCCTGTGTACACTACAGGTGCACATGTACATGTATACATGTACCGTACTGTACATGTGTAGTGCATGGAAAGCCTACACGTACATGTACCACCAGTACATTCATGTCTGTACACTTCAGGTATTTGTAGCTTTTTTTTTCCCTCAGGGAAATTTGTTTCCCTCTAATTTACAGGTACATGAACAACACAAATACAAGGACAAAACCCACCCAGACACAGGCTTTTATATTTTGTCTGGATTTTCCAACTTGTACATGTATGAACTTGTAAGAGACTTCCACATTCTACGCCCACATACCGGTACTGCGCATATGCAGTATGCAGGAGATCGGTTTTCTACAGGTACATGTACGTGACATGTTAACATGTACATTTATGATGAAAAGTTTTTACAGGACATGTGCAGTACATGCACCAACCGGTATGCTCTACACCTTGAACATTTTGTCAGTCATAATTGACTGTCGTACCAGTAGATGTTGGAGACATCCAACCCCTTAATGAAATTGCCTATCAGTTATGTAGTAGTAATTATCGATACATGTACCGGTACGTGTGTGTGCGTCCCATAATCAGTTGCTTTCTTGTTTAGAAAACAAGCACGAAAAGTACAAACCCAAAAACTGGAAACAAAAAAGAAAACGCTGAATATCTGATGAAGTTTTTTTTGTATCATTGCCTAAAAATTGATTGCTTAAAATTGTGCATGGTGAAGGCTTAACAAAGATTGTGCCTCACGAACTCTTTGAAAATGTCAATTTATCCCGTTCTCCGGATTCAGCTGTCCCTCCCACTTCATCAGCCTGTTAATGCCAGATCTGAGCTGAATCTCATTTGTTTTTACTCCCTTGTCCAATTTGCGATGGTTAAAAAACCTGCAGGCCCTCTACAATATATCTGTTCATTATAGTGAATGTATACATAAAGCGGCGTCCTTTGTTTAAAGAGCAGCCATAACCCCGGCTTCGTCCCAATTTGAGCAAATGAAAAAGGGGAACCGGCACTTGCCCGCCAGCGAATTCCGTCACAAGTTTCGACCCTTCCGAAAGCGCTGTCTGGTTTTTTTTTAATCAAGCCGCAATTTGCGTTGATTGCTAGCCTCACCAGGCCACTGCGGATTGCACTTCAACACAGTCATCGTCCATTTTGGTATATTGCAGCCCACTTCAGGTACTCGTACATGCTTGTTTAGGTAGGACCATTCATACAGGCATGCTAAACCTTTAATACCGGGGATGGTTCACGAGGCCCCTGTCCTCAATTTAGAGGGCAGACCCCTGGGAGGCGTGACGATTACAGGTATTGCACACTTCATCCGGTGCCCCCAACACAAAAAAGAAATTCTTGGGGGAACAGGACTGCCTGATCTGCCCCCGATATCATTTTCAGCTGTGACACTCTGTATCTTTGCCTGCAATATTAGCCAGAGATTTTAAAGCGGCGTTGCATCAGCAGTTGCTGTCGTTTGCGGCGTAAGGCTTAAGTGGATTTGCCGGCTTGATTATCTTTTTATGGTGGGAAAACCTGGTGGTGAACAGCTCATATTGTCACATTGTGTCACGTTTGTGCGATGACTGTCTGTGTTGTCAGACAGCTGAGGTTGTAGTATTCTTTGCTTCAAAACATAATTTCAGGGCGCTGTTACACTTACATGTAGTCGGATACAAACCATTGAGTCAAGTTGATGTCAGTTGCTGGCAGGATGGTGTCGCCGTGCATGCACATACATGTATACCAGCACACAAAGGCTTTAAATCCTTTCCTTCATTTTTGAACTGAAAATGCCCGAAACCAGACTAAATAGTTCTAGTGATGGATATTGGGACTATAGAGCAAAGAACAGATCTGGACAAACAGAATTTTCAGAAACCCAACCCACCTGGGTCATTTAGTCAGTTCAGACCCTCGCCTTTCCCACGAACGCAAGGGTAGTGAATGGAAACCCCCAGCATGGAAAAAATGATGTACATGTAAACGGTTGGCTCCAACAAAGGAGGCCAGGGATGGCTTGATATTTAAATCGCCCATCAACAATATGACTTGGGGGACAAGCCCTGCAGTGGATGTTTACTTTTTTCTTTCTCAGTGGGAAGGCATTCCTGTATAGTAGTTTATAGGGCAAGAACTAGCATCTGTGGACTTGCAAAAGTACTATTACCAGCCTTGTGGGAATGCTGTGTTGACGGCAGACACTATTGGGGTGTTCAGTTCTCCCAGTGCAGCCACTGACAGTGTAAACTTATACAGTTGCAGTATTTGCAAGGAGTGTTTGGGAAAGGATTGTGTCCACCAACTTGCCTTAACAAGAGTGGAAGTTCCCTACAAGCCATTGCTAGCCAAGAAATGCTTCCAGACAGTCTGATTGGAAATGCGTTTTTTCCAATTCACATGTACACTGTACTGTACATCTATGATCTCTGTACTGTAGCGGTACCGGTAGGCCTGCATGTACAGTGTATATGTACATGAGGCATAAATCAATATTATTTTTAATGGGCTATAGATGTGTACAAGTACATGTACCGGGTACATGTATGTACATGTATGTGTACATGTACATGTACTTTACACTCGTTTACATACTGGGACACAATGCATTGCATGGTACTTTACCGGGTACCTGCATCTTTCAGCAAGTTCACACTGGATTGCCTGACCTATAGCTGTACATGTACAGTACATGCATACATGTACATGTAAGTAGTGCATTATTAGCACGGACCCTAGTGATTAAAGCCACCTACATGTACAGCCACCGTTTCACCCAGGTCAGAATACAGATTGGATCAAATGCATATTGGATCAAACACAGGTCTTCAAAGCGTGTCATACAAATCACTGGGGTTTTTTTTGGTAGATTTACCGTAATCTTTTAATTTTTGTGCTTTTGATATACATGTATACCAGGTACACTGTACAGTATGTACATCTTTAGAACTTCAACTTTCTTTGGTACTCGTATATACCGGTAGCTCTACCGTACATGTACGCGGTACATGTAGACTGGCATACCGGCACTGGTACATGTGCCTATACACTAGTACTGGTATGGTGGAGAAGCGTGGAGGGGTATCAAATGTATGAACCCCAAATGTACTGTATGCTAGATTTTTGGCTGGTGTGCTTTGCGAGAAACAAACTCTTTCACAGAGTGCGATGAGACTTTAGCACAGAGCTAAAGCACAGAAATTTTTACAGTCGCTTCAAAGTGATTTGATTTTGCCGTGTCTTTTCATCGCTTGTCAATCATGAAAACCTGAAGGTGTGTACTGAAGTGAGCTCTGCCGAAGTGCAATTAATCTTGAGAGATTTGATGGCAGGATAGACAGGAAGGTCGCGCTTTTCTCAGTATGACTATGGAATATCTGTCAGCTCTGGAGTTTTGCCTTCGGTAACAGTGGGATATGGCCACTTCCCACCACTTCTGGTGCCTCCGGCAAGGCCCAAACGACACTGTTGTCGCTATTCCGCTTTGTTTGATTTCTCACCATATCAATTGTTTGCTCTGTGGTGCAGCCCTTTGGAGGGTTTTTTTCTTGTGTGTGTGTGTGTGAAAGTTGGTTATTGTAAAGATGACTCAACACTTTGCTGGATGCATACTGATTGCACCTTTATGTAGCCCTACATTTTATGTCCAAATACAACTTTACCTTAGTTTGGTCACAGTGGTGGGGGGTGTTTGCCAAATGTGATCAGCTGCACAGGATGTGAACAGATCACTCGAGTACATGTATGATCTCAGTCACTGTACTTGTGTTTGCTGAAGAGTTTACTATCCCAATGACGATGCATCAGGTGACTCGTTTCATGTTGTGAGAGGTTTCTTTAAACCAGGGCATTTCAATTAAAAAAAACACCGTAGTCCAATTCTTGTCATTTTTATAAGCTGCATATTGGTTGAGATTGATGCTCCACAACAGAGAGAAGGAAATTTACATGAACAGTTTCTCATCTCATTCGTGAAAGACGTCAACCCTTGGAGAAATGACAATGACACGTATACGTACTGTACATGCACATTCATTACACTTTCATCATACATGTACTTGTACATGTATGCACAGGTATCAGTTATGCACAGGTGTAAAGCATAAACAATACAACATGCCGGTATGCTGCAAGGAGTGATACATGTACATGTATACAACACGTACAGTGTCCATGGGGGGGGGTGATGGCACACAAATGTAGGTATAAGGGCAGCACCCATGGGCAACTTTGATCAAGGACTATAGTTAACCGTACATGTAGTACGACTGTCTCTCATCGAACTCATGTTAGTCAATGATAGTTGGACTAGTCTAGTCAACTGTTCGCGACCAGCCTACCGAGGTTGGTCGTGTTGTTGGTTGCCATAAACCGTTTGTAATGGCAGAGTGCAGGGAGGACCAGTTATAAAAATGCTGGAAAAACAGTATGCCGCTAGTAAATGACCATTTTCACTTGTGTTTTTGCTATTTTGCCCTTCCTGCGGCCACCTTTTCTCCCCTTTGGCCTAATGACCTGACAACGTCACTGAACGTGTGCTAGGTACATTTACCAGTATGTCACGAACCAACCACTAGTGATGGAACTTTTCTCGTAATTAAAATTTGGCACATACTGTATTTGAGTTTTATCTGTATACCCAGGTAGGGTAGGCTGCCTATCCGCTAACCAGCTTTGTATTCTAGCTTAATTCAAGCCAACCTTGTTTAATTTGAGACACTGTAATGTTTAATTGCGGCCAGTGAGTGAACTCTGAGGCTATTGTTAGTGTGGCATATGGATCTTGTGGTCAGGAAACCATCTTGTTAAGTGTCCAGTTATATTTTGATACTGTTTGAACAAGGCCATTGGCCTCTATACACCATCCAAAACATCCCCTTTAATACACCCTGCACTTCATGTACTTTATATACCTGTAGGTCATTTTTGCCACTCAAACCTGTACCAAGTACTGGCATTGTATAGAGAGGAGAAAGGTGGTCTCATCTCAAGGCGTCAGTGATGATGCACTGCCGGGGTGCTTACAATTTTTATGGCTGGTTTACTTGCATCTTGAACAGAGACCAGTATCATACTGTAATATACATGTACATCTACATATTAATCACATTTATGTACATGTATGTAGTACATACTGTGTACATATACCGTAACTCACAGGTGTACCAGTACAAGTGATGTCCTCTGGTCTATGTTTTATGGCAGACTTACAAGTTTTGTTCAAATAAACTCAGGACATTGCTTATCTGAAGTCAAACATTAGTATCTGTGTTTGCAGACTCTGGTGTTGGTAGATTTCAAAATTGGAATAAGTTCACTTTAATACCCACTTTGTTGTGGGGCACGCTTGAGTTGTGCTATGGTACTTCAAATTCAATTTTACAATGTGGATAGTGTATTGGGTCACACACCTGTACTATACAAACTATACATAGTCGAATCGGATGTTGTAAAATAATAAAGTCAAATTTTCAAAGAGTCACATTTGACATTTGTTAAAGGATCTACACAATGAATTTTTCTCACAGTCGCTTAAAAAAATAAACTGCTTAAACTTAGTGCCTGCACAGATTACGTCAGAGTTTTACTCATGCACAAAAAGGCTCCAAGTCCAAAATACAGATTTTAAAAAACCGTAGCAAAGCAAAACCCTAACATGCATGTAAGCTGAAGTGAAAGGTGGAGTTTAAAGGGTGTTTGGTAAAATAATTCTGCTACACGGCCCCTTAATTTTCATTGATACCATTGACTAGTGTGAGGGTTTGAAGTGTACCATGTACTCGTACATTTACCAGTACAAAATCAGAATGATGCGCGCCTCAAGCAAGTCATGTGCAAGTAAATCACTGGACATGTGTCCCAAGCTTGTACCCGCCCTCAACAGACAACCGACATTGATAAAAGTAGGCCAATGAATTCCCATCTCAATGTGTCCTGCATTAGTCAGGCTCACTGAGCAATTACCGATCGGCAAGAAACAAGAGTTGGCCACTGTGCGGTAACCCTGAACATGTGTTTTACCAAAAAGGAAAAAAAAAAGCAGTGCGGAACTGGAGATATACCCCCTGGTACATCAAGAAACGATAATGCCTGTTACGGACGCGCACCCACAGACATTTTATGTAATAATCTGTAATTTGGGAGAGGGGAGAAGAGTGAAGAAAGAAAAAAAAAATATGTCCGCCTGTCCCCTGCCCATGACTCTCTGGTGAGTCCAGCCAATTTAGAGGTGACTTTTTGGGGGCAATTTGACAGCCCTGCTCTGTGCTGCCCCCTGGCTACAAAGCTGTTTGTAGACTCTGCCTTCAGATGACCTGTCGTCTGGTTGAAAGCATAGAGCATACATAGGACTGAAGTATTTCTGCAGGTTTAACAGAGGAGTGTACTTGGGGGAAAAAAAAAAATTAAAGCATGTGGGAGTTGGCCCTTTTATTCCAGAAAAATTGTTTCAGTAATTGCCTGACAAAGGTCTGAGCCACTGGGACTACTTTCATGCACGTGTATTCACATTGACGTTCATGCTGCTGGGTATTTTAATCAACTTGCTGTTTTTCGTATTTCCACCATGATCTGAATTTATTTTGAAGGGGTTGGTTCGCATTACTGATTAGTCACCAAGTGGCAAGGGGTTTGTATGTTACCAGTGTCTGGCTTTGCTACATGTACGTAAATGTACTGTACAGTACATTGTAGGCCTACAGGGTCCTCGGGCAAGCACTTTAGTCCTCACCCACATCACCTCCCAGAAATGGACACCAGGAGAGTTTGGATGGGTAGAGCCAGCACAGGAGACTCTACAATGTAGGCAGCTTTTAAACCTCTAATGGACAGACTCTCCACTCAGATTTGGACACACCTGCTGATATAAGGTGACTCATTGTTTTCCATCTCTAGAACCCTTGTCTCAAGTCTGAACACTGTTTCTGTTCCTCTTTTCTAGCTGTGTCCACCCTGAGCGACTTCAAGAGCTTGACAGACCACTATCGCTACCGTTCCCCAGTCCAGGAAAACCTCATCACCCAGGCCTCCCGACCGCAGTGCATTGAGCTGCAGTACCGTAAAGCCAGCACAGACCTCAAGGTAGGCACAAAGGCCGAGTCATACTGGCAGTGGAGCCTACCGCAGGTCTACTGCAAGGTTTCATCTCGGACCAGATCAAAAGTCCATCACAAGTCAAATCACAAGTCATTCCACAGGTAACTGGGGATGAACAGAGAGAAAGGGAAGCCGGTGTTACACGTCACTTGGCTCTTGTGCTTGAATCGCTTGAGATTTCCCCTCTGATGGGGAGACTTGTGACTGGCTGGTGATGGATTTTGGGGGGGACTCGTCCTGAACAGCAGTTGAGGGAATCCAGATGGACCATGTATATGTCCAACCGCAGTATTGTTTGGAATGCCTACTGACTCCTTTGAGGCAGTGTGTTGCAATTTTAATGGTTCAAAGGTCCATTGAATTGATATCACGACAGAATTGTGGGAAGTCAAAGATTGATGTTGAGTGCCCCCCCTCAGTTTTTAAGTGAAGTACTAGCATCACAAAAAACGTAGCATACATGTACCGGGTACATCAACTCTGTTCTTCATCCTGTAGTCTAAACAGCACATTTTATGGGGCATTATCATCTTTTTGTATTTTGGTATGTCACTGCCTTTTCTTGCCCGCTGTCCCTTTTTCCCCAGGACATCTTTGAGAAGTTGAAGGAATACCATGAAGACACGGTCACGGTATCCAACCTCTGCCAGAGTATCTCCCTCTCTAGGCTCAACTGCGACACAGACTCATCTGAGTACGACATTGAGTTTCCCAGAGTGAGTACCTGTGCACCAGTATCCGTTTGCACCGACCACCAGCTTTTGCCTCAAGGGGTCATTTCCTGGTTGTGGGCTGCACTAATAACTTTGGATGAATCTTTATGACTGTTATTCGGATGGACACCCAAACTCTTCTTTTGGGGTTCATTTTTTAAGACCGCTTAACACAAACAATGTGTCTCTTCACCTAAACAAAACAACCCCCCCCCCGACTAGTTACACACAGACAGACGCATGTACCAGGTCCCATCCGTTTGTGTCTTTTGTGGGTGAAAGGTTAACTAACGCACATGTATATCTTCTGTAGTAGTAGATTTCTTAAAGATACAATGTGAAAGTTTCCTGCATATTCCGGCGTTTGGATCCACTGTTGTGTCTGTTAGTCGTATTATACTAAAGATAGTCAGCTGAGAATTTTGGAATAATAGAGAAATGCAAACTCTGTTTACATGGTGCTGTACTTTAATAGGTGTCTCCAGGATAGCTTCAAGTACATGTACTTAGTGAAACGCCCGCATACTTTGAAAAAATTGTTTGTGGTTTATGATCCGCAAATCAAACACCATTAAAAGCAATGTGTGCACTTTTCCACTGCTTGCATTCTCAGTTCAAATGGTTAGGGCATGTACTGGCACACGACATGTATTAGCCTCCAAAGAAAATATACCAATTTGCGGGATTTTCATTTTTTTAAGCAGCATTGGAGAAAACCACTTAGAAATTATGTAAGCAAGATGGTATCATTTCAGATCGAGTCAAATCTGTAATAAGTTACATCAGTGAAAGAAAGAACCGGTACAGGGAACCTATTTTAATGTGGGAAAAAACAATCGAAATCAAAATCCAGGTGAACCGATAAACAAATCTGGCCCAAATGAAAGTAGCTCACTCAGCCAACCTCAGGTCAAACGCACTGGACAGCAATTATATCCAAATATTTCAAGGCCGGTTTGAGGCTTATTAAAAGCCATTTTTCCCCCCACTGGTTCATTTCCCATACCAAGGATGTGGCAGAGAATGTTTATTTTTTTGTATCGCATGCTCAGAATGCCTCAGATAGGACATCTCAATGCATTGCGGCAACATCTCCACACAGTTCGCTACAGTCTCTGCAGTGACAGTTAGGAGTCGTTTATGTTGCATCTGCCTTTGTCCGTTCACAGCTTTGTTTATCATCACTCTTACATTCCATAAACAATTTTGCACATCCGAAGAATTTTTCCCGCCATGAAATGCAGGTTTTTACATCTGCGTGTGCTACTGTACCGGTAGATTATGGCATTAATGAACATACCTTGCATGGGCATGTGAATGTACATGCATTGGTATATGTCCAATGTATGTACATATACCGGGTACATCCATTGGACATGTACATTGTGCTCGTACCACAAAGCCAAACTACATGAACATGTAAAGGCGCCTTCCCATATGTTCATTTTTGGGGTATGTTGCATACACGATGCATTCGTGCGTTTCACTTTCACAGACATAAAAATTGATTCCGTTGTTAATGCACGTAACACACGTGTGCATTGCGTTCGGTCATCAAAATCACCCTGGGAACGATTCTGACAGATACGCAACGCTTGGCGCCAGTGTCAGCGCGCATATATGGAAAGGCACCTTAAAGCTGCTAACAGTGCTAGGAAAGCTTCGGGATTTCTGCATACATGATGTATTGTATGGTACTGGTAGCTGTGCGCAGTACATTACCCATAAAGGCCAGATGCACTCTGTAGAAAATTCATTTCCCAAGTTCGATTAAAGACACATTCTTCAGATCGAACCGTTCCACCAAAAACACTCTGTCAAAGCTCTAGTACAAACATGCACAGTTAACATGTAATACATAATTGATGGGCACAGTATAGAAACTTGAGGCGCCAATCCCCACAACCTGCAGTGTTGGGGGAAAAAAAACCTGCAGAACTATTTCAGAATGTGCCAACAGAAAGTGTTGAACTTTACCTCCACAGCATAATGACCCACAGATTCCATGCCGAGGAGGGACTGACAGTACTGATAAATTGCTTAGTGGGGTAGGTTGAGCCAGGAATCTTTGCCAGTGTTTGCACAGCGTTAATGTTTAACCAATCGGTCTTTGGCAATATGGGTTATGCAAAGCCCCAGAAGAAAGCAACCTGTGCATGCCGGTTCTGTTTCGATACTGGGAATCCGGCAACCGGTGACGCCATCGCTTGTTCGATGGAGGAGGAAATGATTGTGGCCAGCCCACACATCAGTGCCACTCAGATCCGCCTTGGCTCATGGAGAATAGACTACAGAATGTGAAGCAAACATAGAGGGTGGAAGGTCAAGTTCATGGGGCATTTTCCAAACAGGCAAAATGGTCTAACCCAAAAATTTCAAAGTGCAGTAGTTAAATTGGGGGTCATCCAAATGTATACATGTACATGTATGCATACCAAAAAATAAAAAAGAAAAGAATTTAAACTGTGTTGAATATAACATGTACATGTAAGTTTGAATTATGTATCTCACACAAAATCTCGAGCCTATCTGCTCCGAGGGGAACAAAAGAGGGCATTTTTTTTTTACTCTCAGCATAGGTGTGCCATGAAGTACATGTATACATGTATGTGTGTTTGACGCGGAGCACGCTGAGTACACGTACCGTAACTAATTTATTCCGGCATGTATGGTCTTTGCGTACCCGCAGAACGCCTAGCAAGAACCCACTTGTAACCACCTGTCTTTCTTTTCACTGATCTGGGAGTGCACTTCAGCTCAGGGCAGATTGCAGTTAAATGCATTGCACATGTAAACTTACAGTGTAGTACAGTTTCACATTTTGTACATGAACGACTGGTAGTACATTTATGTACAAAGCAGCTTTTTAAAAAAGAAAATAGTTCCGTCCTGAATTTTGACATGTTTAATCTCCCGTGTTACCATTGCCTTCTCATCCTGACACCATTGACCAGAACTGACTTTTTAATAAAGAACCGAGATTATCATCTTGAAAACTCATCACCCTGCTTGTTTCCCCAAGGTTAGTCCTTAGTAGAAAACCCATCCATCCTGGCCACACATGTTATTACTTTGGTGTATTGCAAACCCACATGTGGAAAAATTGATATACATGTGTACATCTTACATGTAGGAATGCAGTTTTGGGGAATGGGATACCCGTACATACATGTATGTACGTGTAGGCCCATATGATTCCACAGGTTTTAGTAGAAACTCAACAAAATGTATCTGTTACAATCCACGGCTTACATGAATTGATTTTTTTTCCAGAGACACCTTTTATTTCTCTCTTGTCAACACAAACTCAATAGCAATGAATACAGTTATAAGAGATCATAATACATGAATTGATTTGTTCTGTGCCAATCTGCCCTTGTTTACAAGGTCAGTGTAATGATTAAAACTGTTCTGAGAAGGAAAAGGATTGTTGGCCAAAGGAACAGGGACAGTAAATATGTTGATGTTTGTGAGATATCTGTTCATGCATGGAGGTAGTTTTCCTACATGTACCTCCCTGGTTCCTGTAACTTGGTCTCTGTTTAAAAAAACATTCACAACCTGCCAGTGACTAACAAGGGGTTTTGTACTCAAAACTGCATCTGCCAGGCCCTACAAAAATAAAAACCATTTGTACCAGGGAGCCTCAGGGTTGTAAAGAGATCTGGAGGGTTGTCACTTCAAATTATGAAATGGTGGGTTGTGATAGGAGTTCTACAGGTAGGCTGACGCTGCAGAGACTGTGTGTGTGTGTGACCCTAGGGGCTGAACCACTGTTTGTTGTAGCTGACGAGGCCGTTTACCCTGGGACCCAAAACCAAAACATGAGTGACATCAGACTGGAAATATCTGAAGTATTTGGTGTGGCAGTCCATAATCCCTCGTTATTCTAGCTACATGTGGAGACATTGCTCTAGACCCATATACATTCCATGATTGCGGTTATGAGGTTTGTGTTTGTGTATTTGTCAGAGGAAACGACAAGTTTCTCTTTTTTTTCTTCAGAGCCATACATGTGTACAGTAAGGATTTTCAAAATCCAATATTTTTTCATTGTCTCATGAGTGGTTTATGTAAGTTACATGTACATGTATTTATTCATGTATTCTTACATGTACTGTACATGCCTGTGTAGTGTTTTTTCCCGGGGGAGGTGAGGGACGTGTAAGAAGAGAGATTTGATAGGCTTGCTTTTCTTTAAAAAGTACATTTCTGTTGGGAATTGTCCAGGAAATTGACTTGTGACCAACAAATAAAAATGTTTGCTCGCTCAGACAGTGTTAGGTGAGTTTGGGCCTGTGCTGAATTGCTCTCCTGTTGTCCCATCACTTACAAAGCCTGAAATTCAAGACAAAGTACACTGTAGAAACACAATTAAGCAATCAAAACTAGAGCAACTGCTGCACTCTGCTCACTGAAAGGGGTGATCTTTAAAATGAATGTTCCAAGCTTGGGCCTGTTTGATGATACATGTACATTTATGTCTCTTTCTCAAAGGTGTGAGTAAATTTGGCTGTTTGGAAAGATTCAAGCTGCAAGAATCTAATGGTTGGGCCCTCTGAATTTCAAAACTTAATCTGATACACGTTAAAAACACAACGTTCAGGGGTCTCAGAGCCATGTGAATTTTTTTTTTGTGGGGGGGGGGTGAGTGGAGCAAAAATGTCTTCCTGTCCCACTTCACTCTCCAGCTTACTTGGAGATGTACATTTACCGGTACATATACATGTACATTCATGGGTGTTGCCAGGACTACATTTCAAGTGGAGCCTGGAGGGTGCGTGCGGCAAAGAACTCATCAGCTAAAGACTGATAAAGAGATGATAGTGGGAGGGAAACACTTTTCATTTTTTTTCCCCAAGCAAAATGGTGATTTTCAGTCCTTTTTTTTGTCATTTCTGTTGCCTTCTCCCCTTTTTCAATATTTTTTTGAGGGGGGCACACCGCACGTTGTCCCTTGCTCCTTTGCATTTATCTTTTCCCTGCTTGACATCCAGGCCTACGGTACTTGTGCCACCTTAGCCTTTCAGAATCGTAGAGGATATAATGATCTGTATCTTGAATGATATCCTTTAAGACGGGGATTAACCTTTGGTTCTTGTCCCTTTCAGCACCCAATTGGGCAGGCACTTCCCCAGTGTGAGTTTTATAAGTGTAGCCTGCCTTCTCCAGATCTCTTTTTAAGGCCCAGTCTAGACAGTGAAATTCAGATCCACTTATATTTGGAGATTCTGGGTGAGGTTTACATTCATATCACATTTCAGTTCTAGCCCAACAGGTGCAGATGGATGCGGTGCATACATGTACATGTATAAATTACATGTATAAACCTAAGGAAATGTCACTCACATGTACATTTTGTACATGTACAGCTAAATCTGATCCGTTGGATCATTAACAATGCCTGCTACTGTAGTCTGGACCCAGGAGATAAGGTAAATGGAGTTACCGCATCTTACCCCTGCATCCTACTGGTACATACATGTATACTTGCATTGTGACAGCTGCAAATTAGTGGTTTTCTAAAATGTACTGTAGAAATACATGTACTGGTTGTGGCTAAGCTGTCGGTACCAGGCCTGAAGACACAACATTGTCTGTCCACTGTCCACAAAAAAATTTATAAACAGTTCGATCAAAAACAATCTCCAAACGATAAGGTACTTGGTATTCCGTACATGGACCGGTACCTGTAGTTGGAAATATACCAGTACCAAGATGAAAGAAAATGTAAGGCCTTCAAGTGCAGGTGCATGTTGTACATTGTACATTGTACATGTAAGCCTACCGGTACATGTAGGCCTACTAGTACATGTACATGTGCACGTACGCAGTGTGTAAAATGTTTGTTGCACAAACAGCATGTACTGGTAGTGTACCTTAGGTTTATTAGGTTCAGATGCTCTAAAAATGAAATTGGCATTATGATGTTTTTGTTTTGTGCTGAGTTTGTGTAGTACCGCTGCTCGTGTTGAACGTGTGTGTGTGGGGGGGAACGAGGCTTTCATGGTGTGAAGCGAGACAATTTCTACTTACCTGCATTTGGAGCATTTCTCTTTCCCCATGCTATTTTTTGTTCGTGCGGGCAAAGTAGGTGAAATCGCAAGTGTTTGTCCGACAACTACTGTACGAAACAAGTGTGTACATGTGTCGCACATGTACACAGCATTGTAATCGACATGTACTGTACATGTAGTTCACATGCAAAGTTACGGTACATGTACATGGCACTGGTACATGTACATGTGCCGTATATTTTGATACAGGTACAGTACAGGCACATGTAGGACAGTGTACTTAGTACATGTACATGTACATGTGTGCCCCATGTTGATATTTAAATTCTTTGCGGCTTCCGCTAGCTATACAGGTACGGGGACCGGGCCTACCGGCATGTTTTTTAACATTGACTATTGCTTTATTAGTTGGTGTATGTGTTTGTGCAGATGCTGAAGTTTCAGGTCTGCACAGATTGTTGAGTGGAACGAATCACAAGCATGTTATTCTGTGGATGCGGATGGTTTTCTGCCTCTCATGGGCACTGTTTCTGCAAGTGTATCACAGAGTGTTGGTTTAGGTGATTCACTAGATCCTGCGAGCTTGCAGCTAAAAGCCTCGTAAATCTCAGTGCGTTCATCAGAAAAGTTGTAAATCTTCGCAGGTTTGTCCCAGTTGTGACAAAGTAAGAGTCATGATGTGTTAAAGCTGTGGCGAGTGTGGCTTCCATTGGAGCAAAAAATTACCTTCCATCGCCCCACGCTGGGGGTTCAATTACTTAAGTAGTGCCTGCTGTGTTGACATGAGAGTCCTGGCAGGGGTAATATGGGGGCTGGTTGAAAGACATGCCCAAATCAAAGGTGATAGGTTTATTTTGGCCTGTGTCCCCATCCTGGTCAGCAGTGAAGCTGGACAGTCGCTTCATATCTCAGATGAGGGTGAAAGTTTTTTGTCTGTCTGTTTATAATTTGCACAACAAATTTCGTTCATAAAAAATTGCAGCTCTGAAAATACGTACATGTACCAGTATACATGTATATTTACCGATACGTGCATGCTGGTATAAACAAGTCTTTTCCAGCATCTCAAACGTTTTTTGTTCTGTATATTACACGTGTTAGCCCGGAAAGTGGATTTTTTTTCCCTGCATAATTACACAAATGGAAGGAACCCTCTTTCTTCAACCATTTATTGAAATGTCACTAATTCTTTAATTCATTTCCCCAATCTGTGAGATGTCCTTGTGTTGTTTTAATGTTTTTAGCTCTTCTTGTTTACAAAATTTGTGATTCTGACTACCCGTCCTCCCGTACCTTCTTTTGTTTAAAAGGACTGACAGCGTGCATGTGGCTAACCCCAAATTTGTATTTCATCTTTTTCTTCCCTCCTCAAACTCGCATGTTTCCATGGCGATGTTTCATCATGCCTGTCTGTTCATCGCACACAACACTTGTTGGTTGCTTTGGATGGTATGTATGGTGTTTTATTCAAACTGTGTGGGTAGTTGTTTTGGACAGCGCTTGCTGAATGTCAATAATGTAGCCAGGGCCGGCCTCCAGTTGTTCATGCTAATACAAACTCAAACAGGTCTGGCTGTCATGCAAAAAAGTGTCAAATTAACACTTTTGGCGTTCTTGCACCCCTTTCCTGGTGTAGGGAAATCCCCTAATTTGGTGCACTTCAACCTTTTTTTTTTTCATGTCAGTGTCTGAGTGTTGCCTGACTTTTTGTCAGTAAAACTCGACTTTGTCAAGATTTTGTTGTAACAGGGATTATTTGATTTCACACAAATATTGTCAAGGTGCTTGCTAGAGGGGAAAACGGGGAAGTGCACAACGTAAGGAATGCACCTCAACTGACATCAATACCACACTGTACCCTACAGTAACATGAATGTGTAGGAGCAGTTTAATACAGATACAGTACCAAGTAGTGTTGGCATATCACCAGTTGTCGCAGGGCAGTCCAGAAACAATATCCTGCTCAGAAATGGCACAGCAGTTTCTCCAGTCACTCTGCAAGAGAGCCAAATTGGGCACAAAACAAGTGCCACTGATTACCCTACCCAAACTCCCTTCTCCCCCCCCCCATCTCCAGCGGCTCACCCCATGGCAGCACCCTGTCTCTGTGTAAAAGCAAAACCGTGAAATAGAGACCACTGGGGCATGTCGCTGACCCTGCATTTACCTGGCGGTTGACAGGCCACCAACGTGCAACCTGTGGTTATCAGAACCTGGGTGATGTCGATTTTGTTGCCGGGCTGGTTGCCGGAGGTTACAGGTTGTTTTCCCCTGCATTGCCAACCTCCTTCCCCCTCTTCCAATTCCCACACGCGAAGGTTTTGGGGCACCGACTAAATTCCCTGAAAATTACCGTAATTTGCTGGAAAATGGGAACGCCATGGTTTGTGTGGCCTAAGGCTGTTTGGTTTACTGGGAGGTACTGAATTTTTAAAGGACGTTAGCGGAAAATCACTGTCTGTTGTTTGGTTTTCGGGCTTGTTCATTTTCAAAGCAGGCTTTACATTTTGTTACCGGTAGCTTGCAGAGCCAAAATATCGGCTTATCACACAATTGTGTCCATTTGTGGCATTTCTGTTTTCTCTCACCTTCTGCTTATAACATAACTGACATCACCCAGTGTCTTTTAACCGTAATTTACAAATGTAGTGTTTGTGTATATACCGGTACATGTATAGTGTGAAATTTATATACACATATTTTTCCACTTCAAGTTTTTCTGCGCGTCCAACTTTACCTTCTTGTTGCTTTTGTGTCTCAAGGTGATGAAGGCGAAATTAAAGGCTTCTCTCCAAATGAAATGTAAATGACCTCTGACAGAGAATTTTTTTAAATTCTGCAGCACAGGGCTGTCAGCTGATTTACTTGTCAAGCGTTGCCCCTTGCTGATGTTTCCACTCACTGATTTGTCCTCTGTAAAATTACCCTGCAAGAAAGTGGGAAATCTATTCTGTGCTAAGGTGCTGTTTTTCCCACTGTTCAGAGTTTTCCATCCATGGATGGAACTGAAATAATCAAAATGTTCTTTGTCCAGACTGTACACATTCCAAGCTCATGTAATGTGCAACCCTCTTAAATGTCTTGTTAGATTGGTGAAATAATTTGATATTGCATGTTTGTGATTGGTGTTAGAAGTTGAAGCTCACCTTGATGTGTGAGAGTGTAATAAAGTGTTTTTTATTGTTATTTCCTCCAGCCTGTGTGTACTCTGTCTGATTCAAATGAGCAGAGAAGACGGAAACCACTCCTCCCTTACTCCAAACTGCCGGCAAGGCCGCTGTCCGAGGGAGATCTCCTTGATGACTATGTCCCACCAAACCGTGGTACCCTCCCCACCCCTGAGGAGCTCATGCGTCGGAATGTCACCCTGTCCACGGTGGTGGATGTGGACACGTCCGGGACAGGCTTTGAGCGGATGCAGATGTTTCGCCGGTCACTCACCGCCATGGGCCGGAAGCTGGAGAAGGCCAAGAAAAAGCGTTGGCGGCGAACCATCTCTGGCATCCCTGATAACGTCCGGGCAGAGCTCCAGACAGAGTCTGCCGGGGAGGCGGACGATGGCCGGTCCACGGACCGGGAGAATGAGGATATGCAGAGTCTCAAGACCATGAGCCTGGACCGCCGGACCTTCAGCCAGGTCAAGCCTGTGGAGTCGCCGGCAGTGGGCATTGCTGTGGTCACCCCAATCCGGACGCGGCGCAGGCCCAAGTCTCTACGTCTGCCGGGACCCATCATCTTCCCAGGACTCCAGCAGTGGAGGGAGAATCACCAGGCCAAGCAGGAGAAGAAGCAGGAAGCCAAGGCAGGCAGCAGAGACAGACACTCGGTGGCACTGCCTGCTCAGACTGCTGTCCCCACTCCAAGTCCAAGTCAAGGTACATGTACCAAATTCTGCTCACAGAATCTGAAAAAAAATGCTTAACCACATGCTGCTGGGTGCTTTTAAAAATGCAGTGCACACATACGGGCGATTTTCAAGGTTTTCAGTTTTCAAAATTCTTCAAAAATTCATCATTTCATTGAATGGATGTTTACACCCACACAAATGACTGTTTGGTGGCTACTCGAAGCTGACAGGTGACCTTCATTGACTCCTGAGTATTTCAGCCAGGCCTGCCACCCTGTAAAGAGAGCCCAGAATTGTGAGGTGTTGCGTAATTTCCTTTGTCCCCAGTGAATGCGAGTGGCGTCTTTTCAGACGTCGATGGATTAGCATGCAGCAGTGCTGTGCCGCTCATCAATGGGGCCCTGGAGCATTTATGTCCACAGTGCTAATCCGTACGCGCAATGCCCAAAACAGTGGTATACTGTTAAAAAACAGAGACGGAGTACCCTCGAAAAGTACAAGCCGAAAAATGATGGCAATTCCGAGCAGCAGGTCTTTTGTTCCGAGTAGGGTCTTTGGTTACACAGACCAGCTCTTTTGTCCCATTTTGGGCATCCCGGCTCTGCGTATAAACCCATCATGCTCAAAACGGGGTTCCCCGGCAGCAAGTGGTTAATTTCTCTGGTAGTCTTCACTAAAGCTTTCAGCTGTCTTAATAGCCCAAATGGGAACTGTTTACCGATTTCATATTGCTCATGTGGAGTAATTTTAACCTGCATTTTAGCACCCAACTTTCAAGGAAGTTCCATGTTTGTTTTCTGTAGGTTATTCATCCTGCTCTGATGACAAAGCCTGGCCAGGACCAAGCCAGAGACGGCCCCAATCATTGGCTTTACCCCCCAGCTCAATCCCACAATCCCTAGCCCCACTGGCACTGCTGTCCCCTGCTCAGCTCGCAGGAAAGAAAGTCTATGTAACCTCCAACAGAACAGTGCCCAACGCCGTCATTCCAACCAGCTCTGTTACCATGACGATCAGCACATGCAAAACGTCGTCAGGGAGCAGGGACAGCCAAGATGGCCTCCCTCTAAATGAACTTCAAACAGGACTCCCCTCCACTAAGGTCCGACTACGGACCGCTAAACCGACAGTGAAGAGAGAAGAGCGGCAATCCAGTTCCGGCAACTGGAGTGGAACAGACAGTGCACGGACATCCATGAACTCTGACCTGGGCAGTGCAATGAACTGTGACTTTTTGGGCTCCACCACAACTTCCCCGTCTGATTCAGCTGTTTCCCTCTCCAGTGAGAATATCTCCTTCCCCAAATTCAGTGGGGGTTTGAAGAGTCTGGACCGAAAGCACAGCCGAGGGAAGTCGGACCAGCCGAGCGGTCACTTGTATACTTCGGCGGGGGAGTCCAGCAGCGAGTCCTCTACCCCGACCAACAGCCCCAATGTGGGCCGCAGCGGTTTCACACAAATGGACACGGACTCCTGGCTGCAGAGCGTTGGGGCGGCCACTGAGCGGAGAATGCCCCCGGAGGCTGGCAATGTCGCCCCTGCTAGGAAGTCACCCAAGGGCCAGCAGTGTGAAGTCATCTTCACCTCAGACGCACTCTCTGACTCCTCGTCGTCATCGGAGAACCCAGCCAGCTCGTCAGCCCTGTCAGACAATGGCAGCATAGACCTGGATGCCTGCCTGGCCGACATCAACAGTGATTTCATTGACTCAGACAGCACTTCTGGTCATTCCGTTGACCACGAAGGTTACTGGACCTCCATGCACTCGGACTGCGGCCTGCCATACCGTCGCACCAAGAAGCGCAAATCGAGCCCTTCCAAGGAGCCCCTGCCAGTTAACCTCAGGATTGGACCTCCAGCAGTGCAGCCTAAACCTAAAAGAATATCATTGGCCGTTGCTGCACCTGTGGTTCCATCTTCGACCTATCAGAAGAAGGCACCACCTCCCCCACCCATTCGAGTGGATTCTGTTTCTTCAGGTCAGTCCCTCAACACCCAACAAAACGACCAAACTCAAAATGAAGTGGGTAGGTATAAATAAAGTCTTGAATAATTTCCATTTCCGTGGTAAAATGTTGAAGAAGAAATAATCAGGTCCAAGAAAAAACTTACAAAGCATAAAGGGTTATGCATATACCGGTAGATCTGCATTGATTAGTTTTGCATTGATTGCAACAAAGTTTTTATCTTACCTTTAGGTCACAAATCCTCAAGTCTGCTGCCGCCATTATCCTTCCAAGATGATAATCGTAGCGTCTCACCGTCCTCCCTGACCGACACTGCCTCTGAGGCCAGCACCATCAGCAGTGACACCACCACCACCCCCACGCTGACCCCGGTCCAGACCCCAACAGACCCGGCCCTGTACAAGCTCTGCTTCGGTGGGAGTTCCAAATCCCTGGAGAGCCTTGACAGTCAGTTGAGCGGCTCCCAGGGGAACGGTCCCACCTCCAGGGTAGATGCCTGGACTGCTGAGGTCTCTGAGAGCTTTCATTTTGGACAGGAACCTACCAGGTTTGGCACTCCGACCTTAAATGCCACCACAAGCTCATGTGTCTTGGCACCACCTGTTCAGGAACAAGCTTCTGTGGCCAAGTTCCGACCCCAGCTCATCCAGCCCTCCAGTTCGGTCCTTCCTAGAGTGTCGCAGGCTCAGCCTCTCGTCTTTCCCCAGCCAGCCGTTGTCCCTAACTCCCCAACCCATGAGGGCAAAATGAAGATGCTGAACGCTCGCGACAAGTTCTTTGGAATTTCCCGTACTACAAACACAAACAGCGGAGCTGTTGCTAGCGACACTGCAAATGGAACTGCAGATGGTAACGAACAAACTTTGCCTGATGAAGTCCTGGAGAGTGAAGAGATAGTGTCCCCCATTGGTGTGTACCCTGAGAAGTACAACACTTTGAAGCGAAGACCAAAACATGAGGCGGATGCCTCAAAGAAAGCTGCAGCAAAAAAAACTCAAGACCTCAGTAACTCTCTAGTCGTGTCTGACGTGTCTGCTGATGATGTCTTTGATGAGCAATCTGAAGTTTGTGCGCCTGAAGGGAAGACGGTCGCCTCTCAGGCCAAGAAAGGCCTCGATACCCTCCAGCGCAAGCGCTTCCAGGAGTATGTCAGCAACGTCCAGAGCCAGGCGCCCCAGAACTACAACTCCATCAACAGTCTGAAGGAGTCTGCACCGGGAAATGGCACTCAGGCCATGACCAGGGAGCAGAGGGAGGAGATTCTGAACATGCTGCGCCGAACCAAGAACAGCAAAGTGGTCAACTCTCCCTCCCTGCCGGAGCCCAGCCTCAAGAAATGGGATGATCCGCCCAGACACGAACTGGGCAAGATTCACGAGAATGTGACTGTGCAGGAGCCGGCATTACAGCAGGAAGAAGAAACCAGTGAGAAGGCATCCTTCAGGAGCTCTTACTACGACAGCGTGGAGTCCGAAAACTTGGATCCGGACTTAGCAATCATCCGGGCAGCCGAACAGATGGAAAAACAGCTGCGGCTTCAGCGGCAAAGCCCGAATGCACCAGTTATGTCCTCCCCCTCAGAGCCTGATGACAATGTCTGGTTGCCAAATTCCCAACCTTTCAGCAGAAACAGCATTGCCTATCGCTCCATCTACGACTCGGAGATGTGCGGTAATTCCTTCAGCCATATCCCCTCCATGGACATGGACAATTCCTACGTCTATGACCCCAACCTGAAACCAAAGAGCTCCATCCTGAAAGTGAGAAAGCAAGGAGACACATCCCGAAGCGAGACCAAATCTAACGGGATGAAGCATCACTCGTCCACACTGTCTGGAGGACATGGACAGGCCACGATGAGTCCCACAGACTCAGTCAGCTCCCTGAACTCCATCCGGAGCATCACATTCTCCGATACACTCGACGTGGAGCGTACCCCGGTCAAGGTGTGTCCCCTGTCTGGAAAGCCACAGACGCCCATGGATGACTTTAAAATGCTCCTTCAGCAGCACTCGGGGCCCAGGAGGGGACAGTCAGCATGCTCTGCCCTGAACGTGCAGCCCAAATCACCGAGGACACCGAGCACAGCAGAGCTGCTCTACTCTGGCAGCAGGGCAGGCACCATCCAGGAGGAAGGCACCAAAGCACAAGACAGGAAGATCGTCACCATGAAAGACTTGAGGACTGCCATGGCTAACCCCAGGACCAACTCCAGGACAGGAGATCTTGGCCTGCCCTACGAGGAGCTGCAAGCTCAGAACAGGCAGAGGAGCCCGAAGAACAGCCCCACAGCAAGTCCAAACAGCACTCTGACTAAACAGGACAAGGGGGTCAGATTTGATTTTGAACAGGTGCAAGATATGACCTCAGACACCAATGCTGGCAAGAGCCTGGATACTGGGCGAGTTGAAAGTCTTCCCAATGGGAATGTGAATGATTTGACTCAAGATGACCAAAGTCGGCAGTCGTTGAAGGTAGGAGGGAATGAAAACGGGAAGGTAAGCAGTCAAAGAAATTTGGGACTGCTGCCTGAACAAACGAACAAGAGGGTTGTGTTAAACCATTCTTCTGCATCTGACCCAGGGGAAATTCCATCAAGTAAAGTCAATGCTGTCAAATCGGGGTCAGAATCCGTCGTCCCAGGTGATAACATTCCAATCAGTCAGGCGAACAAGGCGAAGAGCATCAAGAGTCCGCCAGATCTGACCTCTCGCTTCATGCCTCACCTGACAGAGTCGGCCTCCGACTCTATCCTGTCCCGCAAGGACCTGATGGACGAGATCCGGCGGCGGGGTGGGGCCGGCCAGCAGGGCTCACGCCAGGAGGCGGTGGCTGCACTGGAGATGCAGCAGCTGCAGCGCAAGCTTAGCACCTCTTCCTTGCCCAGCCTGACCACTGCCGGTGCCGGCCCCACCCCCGGGGGTAGTAAGGCCCTGGGCTCCTTACTGGACAGCATGAAGACCGCCCTCAAGAGCATGGAAGTGGCCAGTCCGGCAGTTGAAGGGGAGCACGAAAATGACAGCAGTGCTTGGGAATGAGCCACATATTGCAGGTTTCTGGTTTTCGAAAATGCTTTCACTTCATCTGTTGTTTTTAAATTGAAAAACAGATAAAAATTTTCATGCAGCTGCCAGTTTTGGTTAATAGCAAAGAGAAATATACATGTATTTGGCGCCCTCACTACTTGCAGGCACTGCACAAGCAGTGCTCCCTGTATCTTGCAAACTTGGTGTTTGATTCAGTTTAAAGCTGGAAAATCTACAAATCTCTACATTCCTGAGGGCACCATAAATGGTCATTCACTCTGTTAGTAGCCAGATCTGGTACCCTCAATGAAAGTGTACACTACATTCTTGGTGACCATTTTATCTGTTGTTTTTAACCCAAAATACTGGCATTTTTATGGACTGCATACACAAGTTCTGTGTCTCTTCAGGCTTACATTGCTTGCACTTACAGTACTGTGTTACATGTGTACTAAACACACATATGGCATGGCTCAGCCTTGACCCTACCAGTACAAGACAGACAAATAGTTACTTTTTTGTGTCGGTTGCGAGAGACTTTGATGCATGTAGATCACTGTTGCTCAAGTTATTTTTTAGTACCTTTTTCGGGAGAGAGGGTTGAGATTGTCATTTTTAAAAAGATTTTTTTTTTATCGTGTACTTGAGGGGCTCTGTGTCTCAGAACCTGTGTGCAGTCAACACTCGTTATAATAAAGTTACAGGGACCAGAGAAATTATTTGTTTGTAATTGGGACTTTAATATGAAGGGAGTGAGAAAACAGAGGAACTCTAGAAGTATAGATTCTCAGAATTCGTTCTTTATATCGAGAGTTGACTGTGTGCCGCTGCATGTTCGCATACTTGATGCATCAGTGAGTTGATTTGTCTTTTTCCACTTGTCAGATCTGGGGGTTCATTTGCTTTGGTATTGACCCAGTTTCCAAGACAGTCCATTCGTGGGTAATGTTTCGGGCCTAAAGGCTATTCGGACCGGCGCATGCCCAAAAGAGCATAGTTGCTTACTCTGCAGAAAGCCAGTCCGGTCCTCGCTGTGCACATTGTATCCAGTGCGGTACACTGGATAGAGATGTGTGAAAAACTAACAAGGCTGTACAGTCTGTGTCAACACAGCAAAGGGAGAGAAAGAGAAAACTAAAGCTGCCGGCGTTGTAGCACTGTATAATTTCACGGGGGCCTCATAGGCTGTGTCTTGCTCTGTACTTGAGGATTTGGGGAATGCGGTATTGATTTTAGCGGCAGTGCGTGCCGCGCTGAAATGTCATTCCGGGTTACGTAAACAATGCAGGAATTGGGAGTTCTTGTATTTCTCTGAATATGAAAAGCCCCATCTTCTTTTGATGATAAAGTTCTCCTAAAGTATTAAACCTGATTTATTCCCTTTTTCTCCACAAATTTGAGATCAGAGATGTGTGGGTATTATTGTCCTGTACGTCCGACACTGCAGGCAGAAATGTCAGACCAAGGGAGTACATTTATTGTACATGCACAAGAGCACTCTGGACCATCAAAGCCAAGTGCACGCCTCTGAACATGGGACATCTGTACATTTGATACTGTCCCTATCCCATTCAAAGATCAAGGACTTCTCAGTTTCAACCCGAACTCCTTGGTTTCTCCCCCTTAAAAGTCCAGTGGTCCGTTTCTACTTGCAGTACCCGATTAACATTCTTGTGATTTATAAAGCAAATTGTAGACATCCACATCCTAACTCTTGCCAAGGTTGCATAGCCTTGAATTTCTCCTAGTCAGGTGAAACACAGCTCATTTTGGACACGTATTGGGCAAAAGGGCTCATGTGGCCACTTACATGTATAATCATGTATTTGGTTTGTGTACAAGTTTATATTTGGTCATTTGTGTCTGTATGCATGAATGGGAATGCACAGACATGTCAAATGCACATTGTCCATGTGCATGTTCGTGCATAGATTCAACTGCATGCACATGTACACGGACACTACCGGATTTATGACTGAGGACCTGCTCTTGCAAATTTGCGAGGCAATCAGCCTGTTCCTTCATACTGGCTTTCCATCAAAGTGCCATTTAAATGTACATGTACATGCTCTGAGTACATGCACCTGATCAGATAGCTACCCTGCAGTGTGTAATTTATACCAGTGGGTGTACGTAGTCCATACCTTATGCTAATTCCACACA
Organism: Acanthaster planci; assembly: GCF_054643075.1. Lineage (NCBI taxonomy): Eukaryota > Metazoa > Echinodermata > Asteroidea > Valvatida > Acanthasteridae > Acanthaster > Acanthaster planci. Next base: position 3,890,795 of record NC_141791.1, on the reverse strand, counting down.
AGGGGTAGCCAGCAAGGATTTCTTTATGCAAATTTGTTCCTATAACGCATGCAAGATTTGGAGATGCGCTTTACATGTAGATGCAAATGTGAAGAGAGAAAGAACAAAAGTGTGTCGTTGCCTTCTGTAATTATTGTAAGAGATGCCAAAGTTCTATGTACATGTATTTTAGTGATGAATCTTTTAGATCATTGAATCCTTCCTTGCAGTTTGTTGTGTCAGTGCTAAAAGGTCGCTATCAAGAGATTGCACCAAAAGGTCCTTATTGATTTTGTTGTAAACATGAATTTGGGCAAGAAAAATTGGTTGAAGTCTAACCCTAACCCCTTAGAGTGTATGTCAAATCACATCGAAAACAGGAGGACTTGGGACTGTAACACATGGTGGCTCGCCAAAAACGACATGCAGCTTCATAAATAAACATTTGAAAATGTAGTCTATTTCAGTAATCTGTTTCTTTCATGCTGAGAGGAGGGCCTCAGACTTGACAGTGTTGGCGCCATGACTTTCTAGCACTAAGCTCACGAATTGTTGTATAAAAAAATAGCGTAAAATGTTATTTCAAAGTGCCTTCTGGTGTGAGCTGAAAGTTTGGTATTTGTACATGTATTTGATGCAAAATGCTACCAGCACGTAAATTGCAAGATGAAGATATCATGTGGCAGTGTTTGTTCATGTTCAATTTCACCACTGAGCCACAGGTGTTTACCAACGAGCCAGTCTGCTGAGTTTCCCCCCCCCCTTTTTTTCCCAGTCTCGTGCAACTTCGACAATAGCCCGTATCACGCCATGGTAACCGATACGTGTAAGCCTAGCCCAGACCAGTTGGGAATGTGGCTTGAATTGCACTGTCCCAACACTTCAGTTTTTGTCACACTGTCAGCTGTACCGAGCTCATGTCAGTTTTCTGTTTCCTGCCGAGTTGACAGCCAGTCTTGAACATCTCCGTTTTTTATCTCTCAGTTGGCAGAGGGGTGTGGGGATGTTTGAAGAAGGGATTTCCATCATTTGAGTGTTGCCATTGAGGGCATCGTGGCCTGACCAGTATCGAGCGGAAATTTAAGTGTTCTTGCATGTTTTAAATTGAACAAGTTTCTGAAACAGCAGTTTCATACAATTATCAGTGTCCACAATTTGGTCATACTTTTATGACCAAAAACACATGCTTGTGGCTTTTTTTTTCAGCTCTATATTTAAGCTGCTAGATTTGCTCAGTCACCATAGCTACGATATCGCACCCAGGGGTTTGATGTTCACCACCAGCCAAACCAGGCCCCACAGTGCGTGTCAATTTACCAAACTGGCTCAATATTTGCCATTGTGGCCTGCTGGCATTATCGGCCTACCCTTTTCTGTTTGTCTGATTTCCCAACCTCACTCTATTTCTGTCACTATCTATTACCCCATCTACACAGTCCTCTGATGCAGTCCATCTTTCTTCTCTCCCCCTTTTCTTCTCTGTCGTTTTGGCCCCCTGTACCGTGAGTGCACTTCATAGAACCCCCCCCCCGTCTTGTTGGGTGGGTTTGCTTGTTTTTCCTTCCCTCCCCGTGATGCCTGTCTCCCACAAGACCTATCATGAATTCAGCTGTGGGCCCCTAGGCTCCAGACTACGCGTTGGCTGTAAATGAGAGTCCATTTTCTTGAGAAAGAGAGAAAGCCAAATTTCTCCAAGCGAGGGTGAGGGGGTCGGTGAGACTGAGAGACGAACAGTGAAAGAAGGCGGGGGGGTGGAATCCATGAATATGTGCATTGGCAGTAGTTGTTTGGTTCTCTCTTAGAAAGACCCCCCGGATTCCTTTGCAAAATGCAGCACAGGGAAAAGCGACCGACGGTCAGGAATTCTTGCATTGTCTTCCCAGCTCTTGCAGCAGAGTTGCCGGGGACATGCATGAATGGCAATTTAAGGATTGAGTACGGGGGAAAAAATGACCAGATTGAGACGAATATAAGCTGTCCTCAAGAAAAGCAGCAAGTTACACATTACTTTCAGAGAGAGCAATGTGTTGTTGTCACAGGATGTGGTTTTATGGGGCTATACAGGAAAAAATGGTTCCAAAAAGGCATTTACAAAAGGGGTGAAAAATTGACTGCAGGCCAAAAAAAGATCTCTTGTCAAGATGAATTCCTTTGTGTGCGCGTGTGCACAAAACAGGTTTGATAGTGTACATGTTCCCAAGTCTACAGGCGTTGCATGCAGGCTGGTTCAAACTAGATACAGAGTTTTTCCAATCCCTTTCGACACTTTAGTTGTTGAGACTTCTAGATCAAGCTGATATCAAATCTCAACTTTACCATGGGCAAAATATTCTATTGTTTACACTGCAAGTTTTGTTCATGTAGGTTTTTCCTACACCTATGTTGGAGTGCATGTACACTTGTTCATGTATTCAGTTCACAGAAAGAGAAACCCCACCAACACATTTTTTTCTGATGAAACTTTTGTTGTCAGCTAGAGAAATTCCGCTCCCCAGAAGAACTTGATCTAAAATATTGATGACTAGGGCCAAAGAGTCAGGAGCCTTCGGTGTCGGGGGCCGCTTGTATGGCAGTGATAGGTTTGGCAGGGGGGACCCAACTGGGGAATTCTCTAGGCTTGGAAAGAAATGAGGATTGTGTGAGATTTCGGTCATGAACTTTGAGAGTGTTTGCTTACAATGCACAATCTTTTTTGTATTTTATTACTTCCATGAGAGTTCTTGGGGGCAAGCTGAACGTGCCAATAGTATTTCCATGTGTTATACATTGTCGGGGTTTCCCTTGGGGAATGTAATAAAGGCAGTACTTTATGGCTCCTTGATTTAATTTAAACGGGGTCGTTTTTGTCAGTGTTTTTTTTCCTTGGGAGATGAATAAGTACGTTTGCTAAAATAATTCCTGCATTTTAAGATCATTTTGTCTCATTCCAGAAAGTTCTGCATTAAAGATTTCATTCATGCCTGTTCTCTAGTTCAGAGAAAGGACTCCCCCACATACACACGCACACCCTCACAAAAGTCAGCATATTTCACCAAATTAATGGCAGGGAATTGGGCCAGGCAGTGTGTTTCGGCCCCGGCCTGCGACGTCGAGCAGTGTCGTCCCTGCTCACGCCATGCGTGACGTGTTTTTGCGGGGGACTTGCTGGACATGACAGAAAAGAAAGGCGGCCAGACCACTGTCTATGCTTTTTCTCCCAAGCTCTAGTTTCTGCAGCGTTTTACAGTCTGCGAGCAGGTTGAGGAGAGCCATACGCTCAAGAAAGAAATGTGCCTCGCTCATTGTGTGTTTTTTTTTTCTAATTGGTGACATTGGGTAGTTGATATTATATTCTCCAAGGGGGTATAGGTTCTGGCTTGAATTCAGATCAAACAACAGGGTGAAGAGGGTTGATTTTGACCCAGTTGTGTAAAGTCTGTGACAGTCTTTGTGTGTATTGAACAGTATGCTTGCCTGTTGCCTTTGATCGATCGAGCTGATCCATCAATGCCCAAGAAAATTCCTCCTTGCCTGGACGCAGAGTGTATTGCATCAGTTGCTTCTTTCTCCCTTCTTTCATCTCCCCATCCCCCCCAACCACCTTGTCATCCCCGCTTGCCACTCTCACACAATCTCGCTTCATTTCCTGTGCGTCCTCCGTCCTGTCTTCTCTCTGTTCCTCTTGATTTGTTTTCTGAGCTCATTCTCATTCTGGTCATTCCGTCCCCGTTTCCCCCCCGTCACTTGTCTGTCCTCTCTTCTCATTTTTAGTTGTTTTTTTTCCCCCCTCGGTGGCGGCCATTCTTAATTTCATCTCTCGGCTCACTGCCGCCCTGTCTTTTTTATTCGGATTTTTTTAGGGGTCCAAGTTGGAGGCAAGAAAAGAGAGGGAAGGGGGGGCTAGAGCTCATTGATTTGGTCAGCCGTCTGCTCAGTTGTGAGGGTCTTGTGGGCGAGTCATGAATGTGCATAAGCTCCCCCCCCCTTGAAACCGATGCGGGGTGCAAATGAACAATGCTAGGCGCATATTGGAAGGTTTTTTTTTTCTGCGATTGCTCAAGGCTCTTGGCTTTGCGGAAGTTGGATCCCAGATTATTGTGTGTAATTAGCTACCCTGTGGTCCACCTCCCATCTTATGAAGGGCGCAGGCTCCCATTTTGGGCAGTGTGACACCCCGCAATTGCAAATAGTCCCCCCCCCCCAAAAAAAACCAGCAACTTGAAAATGGTTACTCGATATGGCAAACTCGCTCTGCTAATTCAATTAAAAAGATTTCTAGCCTTCAGTGCAACACTCTCTGTCTCAATAAGGCCTTCTGAGTTTGTTAACGAAAGGGCATGACAGTGATGTAGCGACCTAATTTCCCCCTCGAAGGGAACTGAAGCAGCAAGGACGTCACTGGCCCCCAGTAACATTGTACTGCCGAGTGTCCTACAGTACAGGTACATCACAAACCCCTTTGCAGAAAACGATACTGAGTACGTCAAGAAAAAAAATGCTTAGAGCATCTATTTCTACTCATGTGTAATCCGTAACTGTCTTGCCAACCCCCCCTCGGCTTTTTGAGTGGTCAAACTACAGGCAAGATCCCCTCCCCCCGATATGTCCTCCTGATAAGCCATACCGGCACCATTAGTGATTGATTTGTCTCTTGGCATCTTCTCACTGAGTGGAGGGATATTGGACGTATTTAAATAGCATCAGCGATAGGGTGACCCATTTGAAAAGTAAATCACTGCGAGGGGTTTAGTAGGAGAGGCGATTGTTGTTTCTCTAGAAGCTTCTTGTTCGGCTTGGGTGAGACGCTGGCTGGCGTGTTGCTAAATCCAATCTTCTGTGAGGAATTTTGCTTAAAACGCTACAGTGGGCTGCTTTGTAATAGTCACTCGTATGGTTGTCCCAATAGGCACGCTGCAACTGCTGTTACCCATAGAGAGAAATGCTGTGTGCAGCTCTTTGCATGTTAAAGAGGTGCTCTCAAAGATCTTTATATCATGATCAAGAGGATGTGCCCTTTACTGCGTGGAGCCGACTGCCCTTTTACATGTAATCGAAGACAGCCAAATGAACTTTGCACTGATTTATACATTGGCACTTGTGCAAGCACTGTGAGAACATTTTTTTAAGTGGGAATTTTGAAGTTGATTGCTTGAGTTTTATTCAATGTTGCCAAACAGCTGAGCGGTGGGTAAAAGTAGCATCTTTGTTACTTAGTACCATCTGTGCAAAAAGGCGGGGGGGATATCCTTTGCTGTCAAACACATTGTGATATGTAGTGCTGTCCATGTCAGATACGTGTAAGTTTGTCAACGCGAATTTTGATGCGAAACCAGCAAATGGTGGTTAATGTACAATGTACAGTGTGCAGTTCTTCTTGAAACCTCGTTACCAGAGCTTCCATACTATGATTTGCAGAATAGCAAATTTTGTACTACGAGTACTGTAAAGACATAGGTTTTTATCTGAGAGTTTAAACGGCAGGATTTGACACTGATGCTGTTTTTCATTTTAATAGTTCCATATTCGAAGGGACTTTGACGATTTTGTCCCAAAGAACGTTAACCAAAATTTAAGCTTTATTTCCACACTGCAAGTTCTTTCTTTAATAACGTTTTTCGTGACTTACTGCAACAGCAGTTTTTTAAAAGTAAATTTCAGCTGTTGTATTCATAATCTTGTAAAATGCATGTAAAGAAGAAAATCTAGAAATTAAGTTATTGATCTACGGTGAATATTTGCTGATATTATTAAAAATAGGTACTAAGAACAAAATTCCAACGCCTTATTGTGTATTTATTGTGCTTGTTTTCCTTTGAATTATGACACGGTTGCATTTGTTATCTTGCTAATTTTGTGAACTTGGTTTGGAGTATGTGACGCTAGTTTACATGTATTTTATGATTTCTAGATCTTCTGGTCTTTTATAATTTGTAATTTGGCATTTATTTGATGGATTAGGTTTTAAGTCGTAATGTACATGATTAGTTTCTGTGGAACTAAAACTGTCTGCGTCCTTGTGTACAAATTTTGATTTAAAAGTCAAAGCGAGTTGTTTGTCATTTGAGGAAAGAAATATTGTACATGTAGGTAGTTTAATGCAGGGTCTAAGTGTTTGACTTTTGAAAGGACGGGGACAGTTCCACTATCAAACCTTTTCAAGAGTTTCTTTTTGTTGCATAGATATGTAATTGAGCTCCTATGTTAAAAATTGTGTTTCAGAAATTGTTATGAATTTTATTCTGTATTTCTCTTTGTGAATGATGAACTGTTGTATAATTCTAGTGTTGCGGGGAAAAAGGGTCGTTTACCTGAATTCTTTCCTCTATTCCCTTTAGTTTATTTATTTTTGAGGTTGCTTACCCAATCACTGAATTCCATTGAAGTTGGACATGGAAAAACTTTTCAAACTGAACTGACTGAAATCATTTGCATTTCAGTTGTCATGCCAACACCAAAATGCACAGCTAGAAATATGGAGAATTTTTAAAGACTGTAAAGTTGTTAATATTGTTTTTAATGGTTTTAATTATATTTCTTTCTTGAGGCCGGTTCATATGCAAATAGGCCTATATGCGAATGGAATGCGAATTTCATGTCATGAAAATTGGCAGCAAAATTTTGCTCAGGTTGACGTGTTCAACTTTTATGAATTTGCATCATGCATATTTGATCTGACGTCATAAATATGCATTTGTGATCGGCACCAAGTATGAACCGGCCTTTACACAGGTAGACCTTTTAATATTTCTGTCTTCCTTTTTTTCCCCTTTTTTTTGTGCCTTGGCATTGACAACCACATGTACCCGCAGGGATCAGGCAGGGTTCTTGCTTTGAATTTTAATGTCTGATCGTTTGTTTTTAAAGCAGAAAATCTAGAGATTCACTTGGACCATTATATGTACATTAATATAATGTCAGAACAAGTTTTGTTGGACAGGAATAGTTTGGAAATAAAAGAAATCCATAAAGTTTCCATAAACATTTGATTTTTTTTCTCTAAAAGGTTGGACATTTAAAATTATGCTCTGAGAATTGATAGGAAATGTAGTACTGAATAACCATTTTGAGAAACTAATTTTTCAACTTAGAGGGAAATTTAGCATCAGCTCATTTCTTTGGGGAAAAAAATTACAATTGTCACAAAAAAGCAAGGTTAACCTATTACCAGTTTATTTGGGGTCCAAAATGTGAAAAGGTTAACCCATTGCCAGAAAGACATATTTTCATCCTCGGAATGCATTTCATGTTAACAGGCTTTTTCAAGCAATATTGAGAAAAATTAAAAATTGGCAAAATTTTACATCAAATGTAAAGCTTACCCCTTGTGATATTTAAAACTGAAAATGTGATTCAACTTAAGTTTTATGACAGGCATCTTTCAGATCTTGGAACTCATAACGGTGTACTTGTATAAATATTCACTTTGCTGCCATTTTGTGAAAAGTAAAAATTTGGCTCAAATTCAATTACAATGCAATTTTAATGCAAAAATTTTTAATCTGATTTTCCTGTTTATTCCTGTTGGAACTTAACACATGACATTTTACATTCATTTTTAAATACAATTTTGAGAAAACTAAAAATTGGCCAAATTTTAATTGAAATGCAAGGCTAACCCCTTGCGATTTTAATTTATTTGACCACAGAAATTTTTAATGCCATTCTTCGTTAAACTCCATAAGAGACACATTTTAGTCATTGGATAAAAGCATGGGCATTTACATTCACTTGGATATTTGGTACATTTTTAAGAAAGTTAAAATTTGGCCAAAATTTAATTAAAATGCAAGACTTATACCTTGCAATTTTGTTTAATTTAAAATGCGATTCTACATTACACTCGCATGAGAGATGTCTTTTAGTCATTTGAAAATAGCACCAGACATTTACTTTCAATTTCGTGCACTTAGAAGGAAACTTAAAATCAAAACCAAAATTTAACTACAAGGCTTACCCCTTGCGAGTTCACTTTATTTCAACCCACAAATTTGAAATGTGATTCTGCTTAAAATTCACCTAAATTATGTGTTTGAGACCTGGAACCATGGAACAGGTAATTTACACCCATTTTCCTGCACACTCACCGAACAGCAGTCTTCTAGTGAAAAATTTCCCCAAATTTAATTAAAATACAAGGCAATTTTATCTGATTCTGGAACATATGTTTCAAGTGAGATTCTATTACATTCTGGAGTAGAAGTCTTTTAGTCAATGGAACATAATGTAACACACAAGACATTTACATTCAATTTAAGTTAAGAAATTTAAAATTCACGTAAATGTAATTAAAATGTACACAGGGTTAACCCCTTGCCGTTTTAATTAAATTTTGGCCAATTTTTCGAAACTTTATATGGGCTGCGCGTAGATGCCTGTCTTGCTTGAAAAGTTCAAAATACAATTAAAATTTCTCTACTGAGTCCAACACCACATCCGCCATGTTCCATGGACACAGTACATGTACTGTAGTTCCCCAAATTATTTTTTTTTCCTTTGAACAACTACGTGTAATTTCAAATGTACACTCCGACATCAAAGACTCAAAAAATATAATTCTGTAAATTCAAATTTACCATTTGCCTGAATTTGAAGTGAAGCTGACTTCTTGATAATCAAAGAGTGAGGATATTAAATTTATTAAAATCCAACAACCACATTCTACATTCAAGACACACAGTACAATTGCTAACAAATTTAAACATGTACATATTGCAGGACAATATGGGCGACTCACAATAGTGCACTTCCAAGAGCTTGCAATGCATTCACCAATCACAGTATGCGAAATCTGTCGACCCAATGTGCGTTTGGAAAGGGTGGACAGATTTTGCGCACTGTGATTGGTCGAGGCGTTGCAGACTCTTGGAGGCGCACTATTGTGAATCGACCGTATTCCAGAAATTTCAGCGTACCCTGAACAAAAAAACAAATCAATGGAAAAAAAAAAAGCAAATGAAAACATTACACTGCAGTGGAGTGCACCACAAAAACCAAACAATCTGAAAGGGATTTCCAAACATCTTGGATCAACTTTTCCTCAAGTGCAGGTCTCTTCCATCGAAGCACGGAATACTCCCACGTTTCCCGTGTCAAGTCAAAGCCCACCTTGGACAATCCAGGGTCATCTTTTCCATCCAACCATACTGACAACATTCTTTGGTTTCGTTCAGTTCATTTGGCTTCTTGCAGACTCCCAGACAAATTTTTACACTGCCAGTCACCCGTATACATAAACCGAAGGGCTGGGCGCATTCCCCTTGGTTTCCCCGGAGGAGGAACACTGATAAAGAAGGCCTGGCTGTTAAGATAGGATTTTTCAACTGCAAATGTGCCAACATCAATAAACTTAACTTTCTTGGATTGCAGAAAATCTGCTGTTAATATGGAGGACAAATTGAATCCTCGGGATCCTTTCTCAAATTTTGGGTAGGACAATCATGGAGTCACACTTGTCCAACTGCAAATTACAAACCAGGAACAGAGAGACTGTCAAGTAAAAGAATCTAGCTTACCACCAAAGCTACTCCGCGATGAAGTTTCTAGATACATGTAGTTTAAAGCTCGCGCAAAAGGATTCAAGTCTCCTCGGGACTTTCAACAAACTGTACAAATTCTTCAAGATTCAGAAGGAAAATATATATCATTTCAATTTTTTTGGTTCACATTTGCACCTTATCAAGTAACCGACATCTCTACACTCGTACAAACAATCTACAGGTATAAAAAATCTATTCCATATATACAAAAAGGAAAACGCCAATTGCTGTACCTGTGCTACCTGAAGATGAGGGCGAACAGGGCCAGCACCAAATTGGCCCCCAGGAGCAACGTGCCAAACAGCAGGATGAGGCTGTAGATGAGGTTGCGGTCGGCGGTGCTGGTGATGCGGCCGGCCAGCGTGTGCTCCAGGAAGGCCAGCAGGATGTACTGGCCGTCCAAGGCGTAACAGGGGATGGCATTCAGGATGCCCAGAGCGCCGGAGAAGGAGATTAAATATCTGCGGCCCACAGGGTTAAGCAGAATGGCAGAACAAGGTGCCCCCCAAGACTCTGTGGTCTTTGTCTTCCAACACTGATAATACAAGATCCCTACTACATTACGAGGTATCAGGAAAGTCTTGACAACCTTGTTATAAAGGTGTATGACTACAAGTACCCTTGGCTGAGGGAAATCAGTCCGACAGAGTCCGTGAGAGGATTTTTTTCGTCAGTTTCTGAAGGTTTAACTCCGACCCATCAAGTCTCCTCTTTGCTTCCGGCCAGATGGTACCAAAATCTATCCAGAACAGCTAAAAGGAGAACCCTGTCCAGTGTGACAAAAAATTTCAACAGCTGATTTTTGCGGCACCGTGATTGAACACAGAAATATGCCCCGCTACTCGTGTTGACTGCTAAATCTAACTGTACACGAGAGCATGTGATCCCTGCTCCATTTTGTCGTGGGGGAGAGACGGTCAACTCCCAGCTCTGAAGCAATATTTGGAGGTGTCACTTTTACTGCCAATTTGGGTCATTCGAGAACGATAAACATGTGGGAGTCGGCATACGGCCGTGCTGAAAAGGCAGACCTCCCATGCGAGCACATTTTGGCTCTCAAACAAACTAGGACCCGCTTCATTTGGGCATGTGCTTTTTCAAATACTGAACTGGCTCCTCGAAAGTAAACTGTAGATTAACAAGAAGATCTATGGCAATCCGCCCCAAGCTGAAGTGCACCCCCAATCGGCGAAAGAAAGAGGTGGTTACAAGAGGGTTCTTACATGCTTCCTGCATGAACGCAAAGACCATACATGCCGCAATCAATTAGTTACGCGTACTCAGCGTGCTCTGCGTCAAACGTGCATATACTTGCGTGCCTCACTGCGCGCCTATGTGGTGAGTACCAAAAACACACGCCCTGTTTATTCCGCTCAGAGCGGATTCACAGCCTAGTGAGAGTACACAGTGAAAGTAGTGCTAAAAAACGGAATTTAAAATTAAAAGTACAGAGATCCACTGATTTTTCAATATCATTACAATGCACTGCCATTACCACCTACACACAGACATGGCGGAGAGAATTCTGCATATTATACATGACTGGAATTCATGGGCTGGTCTTGGACAAAGGATACTTGCAGAAGAGTTCAATGATGTCTGGCAGGCTCAGAGGCAAGAAGGCATACGTGGGAATGTAGTTTGTCACACTCACTGTGCAAGAAGATAAACAAGAAAGGGACTATTCTCAACTCTCCGTATTTGAAACACTGAGGGCACCATTCCTTGGAACTGTGACCACCACAATGCAGAACAAAGCTCAATTGTTAACTGACTGAGTTCTGTTGGCATTTTGGTACAATTTGAATGTTTCTTAATAACACGGAAATGATGAAAGGGCTCTTTTAGTTCAGTGTTCATAAATAAACTGCCCTTACATTTATACAGAATGCTCAATTCAAATGACATGTATAATCAACTCAGGATGAGGACAATAAATCAGTGAAAGTTAATAATTAACTCGGAATAGTTTTTATCCCGTTTAGATTTTTTTTTTAATGGGGCAACCTCTATAACCCTTGATTGAACCTCGCTTCAACGGAGGAGAATATTTAACAATCAGGAGACGCATCAATTTGCACGCTGTGACCTGATCTGTTAAATGTTTTGCGACACCTGTTCTCATTCCTGCATCAATTGAATGGTGTTTTATAGGACAACTATTCAAATCTGCATCAGCTGACGCCAATCCCATGGCAAGATTGAAACCAGGTTTCCTTTAAGAAGTGGCCACAGAATGGGTCTCAACTTTTGCCCTAGCTCTCAACGGTATTTTTTTCTGGGGAACTTTTCTGAACCTACAACGTACAATCCACCACTCTGTGAAAAAACAGATGATCTCTTTTGTACCGTGGGATATGAGTGGGACCTCAGGTCTGGAAGCAGAAATTAAACGAACAGTGATCAGGCATTTCCCAACTTTTGATTTGCCACACAAGAAGGTCACAGGAGAAGTCACAAGACTTCGATCTCAAATTCCCTCATTTTGAAAGTACTGTATCACAAACTATCGGCAACACACTACTCATGTTGCTATCATGAGGTGCGACCATTTTCAGCAAGATTCTTAAATCACAATGCCAAGTGGTTTGCATAGCCACTTTTCTACGAACAGAACGGGTCACAAACTATGAAATAATCAACTTATAATCAACAAAAAGGGGGGGGTCCAGAGGTGTGCGAGTCTATGCGTCCACTGAAGCACTTACAGGAATATCCAAAGAGGTAGGTATCGCCAACGTAGAGCACTGGTCTTCCCGTGGTGAGGTAGACGCGTAGCAGCCGACTGGAGTTGTCCAGGGAGGGCTGCAGGCAGGCTGTCTTGCGGGTCTGCACGCAGTCCGTGTTTTTGAAGCAGCGTGGCAGGTCGGTCAGGGGCCGGGCCTCTAGGCAGGCATAATGCTACGCAAAGAAGTCAGGGCATTCGCACATTTTACAACTGCTTTCCAGTCCTACGAATCACAAAATGAGTTTACACGCCGTGCGAAAGCAAATGATGAATGCTGTACACTTTCATTGAGACAGGCTACATGTGTATACACTGTATGTTCTTCCGAAGCTCTAACTGCAGACTATGAACCAGTTTTCTTGGTGGACATGACAGCAAAGCTACAAATAACCTTTAAAGCACTTCAACCGTGGTAGGCATCTGCAGTATTACTAACCATGCTAACTGACCAAAAAATTGATTGTCACTTTATTTGTTAAAATCTTCTCATAAAGGCATCTAATCTCCAAATACAGATGTTGAAAAAGAAATGAAACAACAAAAACATATTTTGCTGTCCTTTTTTGAAGATGTGGCTCACTGATCAAAAAAGACAACTTTTAGAATGATTGCCAAAACATGCAAAACGAGGGTACACATGTACATGTATAACATGAAAAAATCAAATCTTATGGCCAACATCTGAGATAAAGGTGACCAAACTTAAAAGTCTCTTTCACTAAAGCATTGTCAATCCAACCTTCTGTGGCGCTCCGACCTCTGACCCCATCTCGTAGACAAAGCACAGCTCCGAGACACTGTCATTACGACAACACTCCATCTGGCCGCCATAACCCTTGTACACTACAAAGACCAAGGAAAAGAGGAGGGCAAAACTGTCAAACCTTCCCTTCCAGAGGTCAGGGCCTACCTTTCAAAACCCATTAAATCCCTCCAAAATCCATAGCGAACTTCCAAGAATCAGAGAAGCTTCAGTGAACTACAAGAGAATACAAGTACACTACAGTAAAGACCAATTTCTTGGAGCCAAATTCTCTTGAATTTATTTCTTTTTATTTTTCCAATCCTTTCATACCAAGATTCCGGTAATCACGAAGTAATTCAGTGGATCCTAGCATCCTTGTTAAAATGAAAGCCCCCCAGTACATGTATAACTGTATTGAATTCTATTTTCATATTTTTAATGTCACTATCCCTTCATCTTTTCCTCAGTATCTGCAAGAGTTCGATCACCTATTGACATTCCTGACCGTGTTTTTGGTTTTCATGCAACATATTTTCACTTTCTGGTTTTTGTTTTTGAATGTGTTGGTTTACCGTCGACAGGTATATAACCCCTCTTTCACTTTCTTTTTAAATATGAATCAATATAAATGTAAGAAATACTGTGATCCATTTATCGCAATAATATAGATTGACGTGAACTCCCCCCCCAGAAAAAGAGGAAAAGTTCTCACATGGTACGTCTTTTGTTTGCTGCTGTACTTTGTTGAGTTGAACGCAGAATCCCGGCTGGGGGTAGTACACCGCTGATGCCAGACACCGACTCCAGTCGTCAGTGTTGTAAACCGGACAGCCATTGATGCTGGTCACATGACTGCCAACGGACAATCCCCTATGGCCTGATACAGGCGAATTCTGCAAAAAAAAATTCAAGTTACAGAGTACGTCAATATGATATCAGAATAAATTTGAATTTTGGATTTCTTACCCTGCCCGACGTGTATTTCAACACTGTATACTCGGTGTATGCCCCCCGAAGACTAGTGAAAAAAAAACAAACCCAAAACACAAGCTTTTGGGGGCATACACTGAGTATACAGTGTTAAAATACATGTCGGACAGGGCAAAAAATCCAAAATTAATTTACAACTCCCCGGCTTAAATCCATCCTTGAAATAGAATAAATTTTGTTTATTGTTTCTAAGACCGTGCTACAGTGACAGCACAGACATAAAGGTCCGTTTCATTATACGTTAGTACACGATCTTATCATCACATGTGCCTAAAATCGTACCAAGTGGCAAAATTCAGAAGTATAACCCCAACTTCCTTTTTCCATTCTGTGCAGGAATCTTTCCAAATCCTCTCACAGTCGGGAAATCAACAGCCCATCCTACTTGGACTATAGAGGGTTTGCATGGCTGCCATCTTGTAGGCCAGTACTTTTGTTCCACAGGGTATGCACAAAGGAGGTTTCCCTGTGGAGCAAAGGAATTGCCCTGCAAGATGGCTACCGGTACCACGCAAAGCCTCCATACCCATTCAGACAAGCTTAAAGCAACAGAAGCATGGCTGAATTATTGTCAATCTTCCTGATGGGATTTGGAAGGATCTGGGATGGTCTGAGTTGCAAGTAGGCCATATTTTGTACAAAGGATCCAATTGAGGAGTCCCATTCTAGAAATACAAGCTGAACTGTGCGGGGGTTGAATCGACATAGCAAGTGACTTGATTTCAATTAAAAACCTGATTACCATAAAATATACTTCAAGGTACCGTAAATCAAATTTCACTGTTCTGAATGGGCACTTTTGATGCAACTGTAAACCACAGACTGGACAACGTAGACGTCCACAAAGAACAGTGAAAATGCATTTGTGCAAATTAATATCAGGCTAAATCATTAATGTGTCTCACACATTCACGCTACTTGAAGTTGGCCTGCACTTCATCATCCGTCAATACAAAAGTACAATAGACCCTTGTAGTATTTGACACCGAACTGTTTGCCTGTGTGCTTTCTTACGGTACCCAGTGGAGTGTAGGCCCCTGCTAGCTCCTTAGGAAAGTGTACTTATGAAGTCTGACCGTGCCATCAGTACACAGATCTACTGGATTTTTCATACAAACCTTTAGAACATCAGTGACAATAATCCCGGTTCCAGTCATGTACAGGGGACTCAGCAGATAAGGCAGGGCGTAAAACACGACGATCCCTAGCAGGACCAGCACCAGGTTGTGCCAGATGCCCGCGCAGTAGATCCGGAGCTGTCGGGCGGCCGAGATGGCCTGCAGGTGGTCCGTGTGCAGATCCACGAAGGCCCCCGGGTACATGGCCATGACGAACATGCCAAAGCCATTGACTCGCACCTGTTCTCTGCAGAGGAACGCAACGGGCGACATCCGACAAGACAGAATGAGTTCAAAGTCACCTAAGCCACTTTTTTGAGTTTTTGAGTTACGGGAATTTCAAAGATTCTTGCACTTCTGCATGCTTCACCCACACAATGTCCCTTTTCAGCACCATGCCAATCTGAGCTCTACATTAAAACAGCGAGTTCAATCTGCTCTTTCTATAAAAACAGAATAACTGGAAAAAGGGCCTTGTAGGATGCGGTCATACATTGTACATGTGTCTGGCTGTGTTAAAACTACTTCATAATTGCCACTACTTGCGTTAAGTAGAAACTGTATACCTGGAATCATATGGGTACCCCCTTACCCAAACCCTAGAGACACTCTACACTATTGTTACCTAACACATCTGCCCTAGATGTCTGTAAAGAATTCCTGATATTCCAATAAAACAATAACTAACACAAAAGGGCAGGGGGTTCTCTCCGTCCCATATCTTGCTTTAAATGGGACACTGACTGGTGAGCCACTAGCTAGTGTCGTTCACTGGTGCATTTACAGTGTGCGTACTGGTACATCATTCTTGCAGACACAGCCAAGCCAAGAAACAGAGCGGCTCCCCTCTTTCAAGGAGTTCAACGAGAAGCAAGTGATCTGGTTGTAGAACAGTGCAAGATCACGGGCACCCTAATGAACATCTCTCACCCCAGCTGGATTGATACTTACCTGACGGCTGCAATGGCGTGGCCCAGCTCATGCCAGACTCCACTAACAAATAACACGGTGAAGAAGTAGGTGATCTGTCTTAGAGGAAGGTTTACACCGGGCATCTGTAGGACAGAAACAAGAACAAATACATGCCAGATGTTTTGACTTTTTTACCATATAAAACTTATTTTTCACTGCCAAGATCTTCGCAGTTAAATGCCCAATCTTATTGAGAGTTGATATGCAGGCAACTACATTCACTATCAACCCAACAAGTTTATTTTAATGAAGATAAGTAGTTCAGCACATGGGGGAACATGTTAAAAAATAGGGTTAACTTGGTGATATGACAATCTAACACTGCGCTAGTCTGGTATCAAATTTTGTAGGAGGTTTCAAATCAAATTGTTGAAAGGTTTTCTTGTTATAAATGGTCATCTATAGCTCATATTCTCATATTCTGGCCCAGATATGGAGCCCATGCAGATACAAAAAGTGAACAGTTCTGGCCTGCTGGTGCCTTTCTGGGGAAACTTGCAAGTACGTCCAATTCTCATGAAACTGTGTCTTAAAATTCTCGTAAGACACCAACAGAAAAACTCCTGGTGGCTTGTCTCTCTACCAACTTTACCAGCTGCAACCTACCACAGGCGTCAAGACTTGTTCTGGCGACTCTTTCGTCGACGCCTGCACTAGCGTGGAGACCAGCAGCCCAACGGAGGCAAACATCATCAGGATGCCCATGAATGCTCCCATGCGGAACCAGGCTTGGGTGAAGCGGGGCTTCCACTGACCGATGCGCAGGAAGAGGCGATTGAAACAGGTGGTGTACCATCGCACCTGGCCGATGGACACTTGTATGCCGTAGCGCTCCTGGGCTTCGGCATATCGCTGTCCGCATCTTCTATTGGACTACAGGGAGGTGAAGAAAAACCAAACGTAACCAAACACCAGTAAATAACTGGTGTTTATAGCACTGCACCAATGTTTTGAAATGCTTCACAACTGGAATGATTCCATCACACCAAGCACGCAACCATATGGAAAGTATGGCAACAGTACACCGGCCACTGAGTAAACCACAAAGGGTTTGTGCACAGGGTGTCAAGCTGCTTCACATAGAACTATTTCAACAAGCGCAAACAGATCAGCCAGAGGCCGTTGTAGCCAGCCATGTGATTGCATGGATAAGGAGCAATGCAAATCTCTGCACAAATGCATGCAGAACGCTGAAGAAGAACATGTTCAATGTGGGTAACTAGTCAAATGTGACTCCGTAGCCACCTACATGTACATGTACAAACATGACAAGTACATGTATGGGTGCGTAAGTGGCAGGGTATTTGGCAATTGTGCCACCAGTCCAGTGCCACACACTAACATCAGTCCACTTGAAAATTGTTAGGCTAAAGGGTGATGTACATGGCTGAATCCCAACATATATGCAGGACCCGCATGGCAAAAAAACAAAAAAAACAAAGGGTTCATGCCCGCTGCGTTTGCACACAGGCAGCGTGCAACGTGAACGCTGCATTTACGTTCACACTTTTTTATCTTTTCTCATGTCTCAGCTGTGTGTACGTATCCGACAAATGTTACAAAATTTCAATTTGTCCGAATACGCATAGGTTTGGTGCGTACGCACTACTGTTTTCAGAAACTGTGTACAAGGGCGCACATTTTCATTACGCACTGTGCTTTCCTTCACACACTGCAGACACCTCAAAATAGACCTTCACACTGCGTACACAGTAAATACACAGCAAGTAGGAACCGGTCTTAATGTTACCCCACTCTCAATCTGTTTGGCAGTCCGTTTTTCATGTTTTTTCCACTTAATTTTTACAACATTTTCATCTTGTGGCAGTACAAATTTGGGGCTTAAACACGAACTGAAACTATCATGTTAACTATATTCATGATATATAGGGCCTACCATGAAAATTCTAGTCAAAAATATAACTAGGGCCAGTAGGGGTTTAATCAGCACGGCCAGATGCTGATTTGCTGCTACTGCCAGTGAAGTTTTCCTTCCTGCGTGCTCAGGGCATAACGTGTACGTTATGCCTGGTGTTACTGATCTTTGCAAGTTTATTCACGACTTAACATGCTTAATTAGTGAATTACCTTGATGAATGTATCCGCCAAATACAGAGATGACCAAAATCCCAGAAGAAGGGCTATCCATGTTCGAAACATGATTCAAAACGGTTCTTTTTGTTTGAGGCTTCCCGCTAGCACTGTGGCAGACATGACAGGCCCGGCGCACACACGGACTGAAAAGTACTGGCCAAGCTGCGTATACAGCCGGTGGATAGTCTTGACTGTGTGGGCTGAACCATGGACAGACGCGGATGTCATACAAAATTTCACCTTTCAGAACAACCAACGGAGTCAAAATCTGACCACCTTATCTTTGTCACTGCTCTATAACTTCCAACACAAATAAAGAAATTAAATATAAATTCCCGTCATTTTGACGACATTTTTTATCACCAATAGAAAGCTTGGCCAACATTATAATACGGAAAACAGACGCGACGAGCACATGTACGTTAAGCGCAGTCAAAGTGCGTCATTAATAAACATGACTTCCGCGTTGATCAACAAAACACAGTCCGATATTCGCTTCAGGTTCTGGACAAAATGTCAATTATTCAGTACAAATGAAAGAAAAATTAGGTTTGATAACCACAGAGGATGTGAAAGAACAACCGGCCGATACAAGGCACACTAATAACTGATGTAGCGGAAGGATACACGACAAAGGGGAATAGAGATCAGCGATATCAACTTGCTGAGTTCAAAGTTCACATAAAGACGTCATTGTTATTTATAAACAAACTGCGGTTGATTAATGATTAAACTACGGCTTTTTCGTAAAGACCAAGTAAAACGTGTTATTTAATCAACATCTCTGTAAATTAAACATTATTTAAACTTGATCTGGTTCACGGTTTGACTGACAGGAATTTTTTTCTGTTGAATGTTACCAGGTCATCTATTAAGATCAATGTTATGACAAGGCTTTCACAACAAAAACAAAATATTAAAACGTGCTACAGTACAGGCCTTTTGAAATATAACATTATGGATAGCATTCTCCATCCAAAATTCAGGAATAAATAATACACAGAAAATTCGGCAATAATATAGACAATCAAGCAAATGACAAAAAATATCTTTCACCTAAAAAGCTTTTTTTATTTTTACAAAAAGCCACTTTACCCTCAACAATTCATGAAAAAGTACACTGGAAAATTTGACAAAATATACACCCGATAGCTATATTTCTTCCTGTACAAATATATGGAAAGTGTATCTAATTCCAAAGATAGAAACCCTTTATGGAATGGTACTGTACAGTATTTGACTTGCATATGCTGGAGATATTTCCAAATATGTGCATCTTTTTTTATACACAGATTTGCAATGCATAACGTTAAATTGACAATATAGATTTATACTATATTGAAAATTGATCAATACATGGCATATTCACAAGAGGTGCATGTATATTAGTTTTTCAAATAATGTCTGGTATTCAGTACGTGTTTCGTTTCATAACCTCAACAACTATGTATTCCAATAAAGCGCTCAAATCGAAAGCAACTTTCTAGGGGCGAGTATCTCCTGAAATACAACAGAAAATAAAACTGAAGTTGACGTCAATAGCATACAAATGCACATTTTATCTTAAAAACATGATAAATGCACAGTGAACAAACAGACCAGATGATATATTCTGTATAGTACTCGTAAGTATTAATACTATAGAAATTTAGAAATGTTATCACCGCTGTCATGATATAATTCACCCTTCCACTCCGTCAAGACAGTTTTCAGCTTGACAACAGTGCCACTTCTGTGGCTGTTCATTCTGAATATAATGCCTAATTCCACCACACATTTGTCCATCAATTCAGGATGGAAAACCCGACTATTTTACGCACTGATGACTGCTGTTTTCTTTTTGTTTTCAGAAAAAGTGTAGTAATACAAGTACAGATTTGTGGGGATAAATTAATAAGAAGGGCCATTCCAAGTCAGAAACATCAGCAAAGCCTGTTGGTTTTGTTTTTGGGGGGGTCCTCTTCCAACGTCTTTAGGACCTTAGGGTGGAGAAAGGAGAACCCAAATTGTCCAGCTCTGTTATAATCCTACTTTTCATTGTGCCCTTGAGATAAAGACAAGTACAATATACATGTAAATGGACTCAAGTTGTTTTTTTTTAAATACAAGTATGAAATCTGTGGCAAATACTGGCTTGACGAGAGGCACTTTATTCTACATATTAAACATTATCTACATTCAGAGTCTACATGTTACACCACTGTTAATACTTACTTGAATAAATAAATAACTGGAAATTTTCTTAGACAATAGACACAAAATGCACAGATAAATATTACAACTCTTTCATATCTTACAGCTGTATGTTTTTCTGCATGTACAAGTACACAGGAAGACACTTTAAAATGGACAACACAACTATAAACAATTGGTCTGGCCGGAAATAATTAGCACAATCAACAATACAATAAATAAATGTCATGCCTGAAATGACTTTTAAATCAAATCCCATGTGATAGAATTGATAGTAGACTGGCACCAATTATGTATTCTTGTACTTGAACATTTGAGGGGCATTTAGTTCGATGTGATTTAAAAACAGTTGGACTGTACCTTTCTGCAAATGGTACCTTTTTATTCTCCATTCTATAAAATCCCTCAAAAGCTCGAGGTGGAATAAGGGACTTGCAAGAAAGGGCCAACCAGGGGGTGTGGGGGGCTTAAGGGCCCCCCCCAAAAAAGGAGCCAAAATTCATTTCCCTTCCTTCAAAAATGTATAGAAAACTGCAAAAGATATAGCCTTACCCCTTAGAAAGGCTGTGAAAGGTTAAATGGAAAAATTCCCACCTTTTGCACACACCCCTCCCCCTGAAAATTTGGTTCTGGATCCGTGCTTGCTTGGAAGGGTAAGGGGTGATAGGGTGGAGGGGTATATTGGTGGTTTAGAGGCGGTGACCAAGACACCAGCAGTTGCTGAAGAATACAACACGGTGGACCTCATCCCACGGTGGAATATAATCTGTCATTTCATGCAAAGACACCCGGAGAGAACAACGTCTGACGAGCCATAATCAATTAGGTATGCACACTTTGAGTAAAGAAAACTCAGGCTCGCATTGTGTTCAGTTTTGTTCTTTGCAAAACTCTACAGGTTATCAACCTTTACCCGTAGAGTGAGTCAAATAGCCGCAGACGGATGAAAAAAAAACACTTCAAAATATATTCCAAGAATACTTGCAAGACAGTTTCCCTTTAGAAGACATCAAGGCTGTCTTGATATTTTTTCTTTGGCCTAAGTGTATGAATTGAGTTGGAAGTTACCAGAGCAACCATACTGTTTTCGATGGAAGTAAGTAAGTAAATAGAAACTGACAACTTCTCTTCCCTTGTACAACCCCAATCTACTGGGATACTGAACTTATGCGATACAATATATATCAAAGTGCAGCTTCAAGTACGTGTGGTCTGTCTTTAACCACTTCGGGCCGGGGGCATTTATAAATGTTGATTCTGCTGGGCCGGAGTATTTTTCATTTTTGTTCTGTTTTCAAAAATCTTTAAAAACTCTTATCTTCATTTACTGGACACTTACACCAACACGAATGACTGTCTGGTTCTACTCTAATCTGACAGTCAACATGTACTGACGCCGGAGTATTTCAGCCAGGCCTGCCGCGTAGTAAAAAGATCCCAGATTGTGCAGTGTTACGTAATTTTCTTTTGTTCCGGAATCTGGCACAGTGCGTTGCTGACCTCTTCTCAATAGGGGCCAGATTGGCATGCAGCGATACTGTGGCTCATCGCTGCGGCGGTGGAGTGCTTTTGTCCCCGGTGGTAATCCGCTCGCACTGAATGCCACAAACAGCGGTATACTGTCTCAAAAAAACGTCTGCTGTCCTGACGACGGACAGAGCACGCTATCCGAAACGTTGAGTACGTTCCGGATCGTTTCAGAACCACGCACACTTACAAAAGAGATATTTATGCACGATGCTACGGCAAACCTTTCTTTTAGTCAGCCGGGTGGATTGACCATGTGCAAGGTGCTGTGAAGTGTTGCTAATCAGTCAATGGAAATTATGAATAAAAGCATCTGGTGGGGACACTGTACAACAACTTATCACGGCAAACTTTTGAAATGTGGCTTGAAGTCTTCCGGACGGCTTGGTCTTCATTACTGGGTGATGCACTCGTTGCCTACATCCTCGGCGTATTTGTTGGACACTAAGCTTCGCAGCCGGTCGATCTCGGCCCGCAGGTCCTTGACCTGCTTCAGCTTGGCGTGCAGCGTGTCCGAGCCGAGGGGGTCGCCTTCGGCACCTTCGGGCTCTTGGCTGCTTACACTGGGAGCTGGTGGAAGGAGAGGGAATGATTTGGAAATCTTTAGGAATGGATTTGGATTTCAGTGTCTATAGTCGCAGGCATGGCAGCCCAAAAAATGCTAGACCAATCTTGATCTGAAAAACTGCTTTTTGAATTTCAGACATAATTGCTCCTTCAGTAAATCCAATCAATCAAATAAATGAACTGCAATGATATGTTTGCTATTTTAAGGGCAAAATAAATTGGTCTATCAAATGCAGCTACAATCTTCAAGTTTTTACAGTTTCAGTGGTAAATTTTAATGCATGAAACCAAAAAAAAGTGGGTCTGAAATCGAAAGTTACAAGATACGCAACTAGAAACATCACAAACAAGGAAATTTCAAGCTGTGCTATGTTTTCTTGTCTGTTTCAAATCTGAATGGCATGACCAAGAAGTGAAAATCAGAGAAATTAGCTGAATCAGGAAAACTACAGGTCTGAGATACAACTGTACATACATCTAACTTTGAATACGGATTCAGCGGCAACTGAAGTAAGCATGTCTTACATTCTGCTGGTTTTCAGAAATTCTTCTTGTAACTCAGGAAACAGTTCAGTTTAACAATGGACTGTGCATAAAATGCTCATTTCACAACAAATCTCAGTTAAATCTCAAATCTCGGTGCTTTCGGGACCCCAAAATATTCAAAACCCACTTGAGATTCCTGGTGAGTGTACAGATACACTCGGTCTATTGACCTCGAGAACCCCCTCTCTCGCAGCTACCCATCTACACCCCTGGGCCGAGAGCATTTACATTCCCGGGAGGAAAATGACAAGTGGAGTTGAGTGAATTGCCAACTGCTGGATTCGAGCCCCAGGCTCTTTGATTGGGAGTTGAGAGATCTAACCGACTAGGCCACATGCCCACTGGGTAGAAGGAAGCTAAGTAATCAAAATGAGGTAGTGCTCTTACTCCTAAAGCGTAGCAGCACGGACACGTTGGGCTCCTGCCCCTCGGCCGTCTGGGTGCAGACCTGGATCAGGCCGTGCAGCTCGGCCACGCACTCTCCCAGCTCCTCCACCAGGCGGCGGCTGGCCTGCACCACATCCGAGGAGGCCATCCGCTCCAGGGCCTGGTTGCGCTCCTGGACGTCCAGGTTGTGCTCGTACAGCTCCTGGCTCTGCTTGGCCAGCTGGGGGGGGGGGAAGGGGGGAAGGGGGACGGAAGAACGGAAACAGAGATGAAGATTTCACCGCTGAGGATGGGGCTTTGTGTTTAATTCCATGAAGGCTTAATAAAGTCACGGAGCACCGTTTTGATTTAGCGGTAAAGGTTTAGCCACTTCGCAAAAACTACATGTACTGGTACATCTGCACTGGAATAAGTTTCGTAATACCCATGTAGGTTCAAAACAGCCTTGAAGCTGACGCAATCGTAAGACCAGACACAAGCAACGGGGTGAACAATGAGACAGATATGCTTTTTGTTGCAAATCATTTGAAATCCCACTGGAGGTCTTGTGATGGTCTTAAGGGGTTCTGACTAGTTCACAACAAATAAAGTGAAGCATTGGCTCCAATCGGGTCAGATCCTGACTTTGCATGTATGCGAACCACAACACCTTGGTGCAGACCGAGATGTAGAACATAAGCGGGCCATTTGAGTCTTTCCGTTGAGAAAACTTCACGAGAACAATGTTTTAAAGGCAACTGAGAAGGTGACCTGGGACTGCCCAAACACGCTACCCCACTTCCAGCTCATGTTGTTGTGGCTATTCAGTGTTGTGTTTCTTATTGTTATCTTTGAAATGGAAACCAAGCCAGACAAGATAACTCCACAGGATGTTGGCAACTTTTGCTGGGTAGGGTTTCAGATAAAATTTCGGCTGAGTCACTGGGCAAAGGATACTTTTGGTAGCATTGACTTACTGCTGTCATTGAATCCTTCATCTTTCGGAGGTCAGCATCCTTGGATCGGTTAGTCTCCCTCAGGGCTGTGATGGTGTCCTCTTCTTGTTGTAGTCTCTCCTCCAGCACAGCCAGGTCTTTTTGGTGTTGTGACTGCTGAATCTTGAGCTGTTTGTGTTTACTTTCAACCATCTGCAGAAAAAAAACGTCTGGTGTAAGACTAAAGCGATTTAAAAAAAAAATAAATATTAATCTTTAATTGAGAATACTTTCATAAAACAAGAGTGGAGACACCTTTCAAGGCAGACCGAAGACCTGGTCCTCATTAATCTGAGGACAAGTAACTCTGTGAAAGTTTCTGATATTGCACTGATGCTACATGTAGCAACAGATCCATTTGTTTTTAAGTTCAGTTCTCACTTACACTTACTGTGAAATGTGGTACCTACTAGTGCATATGAATATTTGCATTAGGTTACCCTCTGTAAACAGTTGTGAGGAGAGCAACAGGTGGGCTCCTCTCTGACTCTCTGTATGAATTGAATCATAAATTCCGCAGACCCCCGGTGGGATTCAAATGTTAACAAGACTGAGCCACCCTTGCCTTCCTAAACTTCTCAGCTTCTGCCCTGGCCTCGTCTCGCTCCCGGACCAGTTCCTCCATGGCCGTCCGGCTGAACAGCTTCAGGCTGGTGGGGTCGGTATCCTTGGGGGCCCCAAGGGCAGACTGCAGACGACTGGCTTCACTTCTCAGACTGTTGGTAAATTTAAAATATACAAGCACTTTTCTTGAGTTTGTTCTGACAAAGGATCTTATTTTGTTACCCGATATCTACATCATCTGGTAGAATGTTTCAATGAGAGATGCTTATAAGTTCAGTGAGTTGGCTTCACTTCTCAGACTGTTGGTAAATTTAAAATATACAAGCACTTTTCTTGAGTTTGTTCTGACAAAGGATCTTATTTTGTTACCCGATATCTACATCATCTGGTAGAATGTTTCAATGAGAGATGCTTATAAGTTCAGTGAGTTGGCGTAAACATCCTCAGCAAACGATGGCATACCTTTCCAGCTCAATCTTCAGGTCTGCCTCCCTGCTTTCCAGTTGGCTGACGGTAATGTCTCGGTTGCGGACAGTGTTCCTGGACTCGGCCAAGGAGGTCTCCAGCTGGGAGATGCGCTCCTTGAGCAGTTTCTCCTTCTCGCACAGGTTCTTGATGTGCAGAGCACAGTTAAGGGAAGATAGGGTACGATGACGACACATACAAAGGTGTGTAATGTTCAGCTTCGTAGAAGTACAAGTGTTACTTCCATTCCTCAAAACAAATCTACGCAAATAATTTAATCCATCTGGTCAGAGGGGGATATGTTTGTGTTGCTTTGACTTTATTGCTTAGTCATCCCAAAATTCTTAGCATGAAGCATAAAATCACTGCACAATGTGCCAATGACCACGGACAAGACACTCTTGCTTTCCTCTGTAGTGACAGACCTGAGCGATCTGATTGTACACAGGAGCACTTTTATCACCATCCATCCCCATACAAGATCATTCTTGGGCCAAGTCACTACACATTTGTACGTATTCTGAGGAAAATTAAGCAAACCACTCATACACCACTCCAAAAGGATATGACTTCTGTGTTCTTGAGGTGCTGCTCGGCTGTGGGCAGGTCCCCCATGTATCTCTCCAGGCTGCTGACTCGTCTCTTGAGTTTGTCGTATTTCTCCTTCATGCGACTGTACTTGACTTTGGTCTCCTCACCGCTCTCTTCCTTTTGGTTCATCTGCAACGCGGAAAGATGTCAGAGGAAAAGATGAGAGATCTTAATGGCCAAGGTGAATTATAAATTGCAAACGGCCGTCAAAGGGATTCACAAGCATCGGTGAGGCATTTAATTTGATTGCCAAATTATCCCCAGCAAATATGGTTGTCTTTCTGGGTGATTGCTTTCAAGGTAATCAAAACTTATTCAGTTTGCAAAACACTTTGTAATTGCTCCTACCTTTTTCTCCAGGTCCTTCAATTCCCTGAGCTTTGACTCGTTAGCCTCTTTCAAGGCTTTCTTCAGCTTTTCGTGCTCATACTCAGTCTCCCTGTAAATGAGTCCGTAAATCATTCAAAATGGTTAAAAAATGCATTCCTGGAAACTGCGCGGAATGAAATAACCACACTTGTGCTCTCCGTGGAAACGCTTTCACACTGACTAACAGCTGGTCTGTGACATCTTAACTAGCTTCAGCAACAAACAAACAAATGGTCTGATAAAGTGTTCAAAAGAAACAGCTGTAACTTGATAAGAAATCTCGTTGGATAGTAATTAAAATCAATGTGTAACACAATATATTTGATATTAAACGTTACCTACATGTAGGTGAGCAGTAATGTTACTTGGCAACTTATGCATACATGTAATTCACGCTATGTCACACAGAATGGTGCATGGACTGAATAGCAATCTTTATCTACCGGTACCAAGATGGCAGACTCTGGAGTGGTGATGTCATCTGCAAACCAACTCACAGTAACCTGCAACACTTGTGCATGTAATGTTTGGAATACACCGGTAGTGTGCCTACCCAAGTTTCTTGTTCAGTTGTTCTATTTCCGCAACCTTGATGGAGGTGTGTTCCGCCAGCTGCGCTTTGAGAGATGCGTTTTCGTACTGGTATTCCTGTAATCCAAAACGTTTGATTTGATGGCATTACAAATTCAGTGACTGAGGGAGATAGGATTTCTAGGCTTTAACCACTTGCTGCCGGGGAGCCTGGTTTCGGATACCTTGGGTTTGTACACATAGCTTGGGCGCCCGAAATTGGACAAAAGAGCTGAGCCTTGTAACAAAAGACTGTACTCGGGACAAAAGACCGAGTTGCTGGGAATTGCCAACAAGTTTTCAGTTGTCAATAGCAGAGGAAATCCATCATTGTTTTGAAAGATTATACCACTGTTTGTGGCATTCACACGAGCGGATTACCACCGGGGACAAAAGCCCTCCAGCACTCCAATGATGAGCGATACAATACCACTGCACTCTAATCTGGCCCATATTGAAAAGATGCCAGCACACTGTGCCAGTTTTGGGAATAAAAGAAAGTTATATAACACCATACAATCTAGGCTCTTTTTAAAAGGCAGCAGGCATGGCTGAAATACTCAGGCATCAATAGACGTTGTCTGTCAGATTAGAGTAGCCACCAGACAGTCACTCGATGGGGTTAGGCGTTCAGGAAAAAAGATATGAATTTTTGAAAAACGAAAATATTGAAAATCGCCCAGTTGAGACACTGCATTTTCAAAGGCACCTGGCAGCAAGTGGTTAAGCAAGTACAGTCAAACCTCATTAGTAAGACGTCCTTCCAAGTTTGCAGATTACACAACATTTGAAATGCTAGGACACAACCATTTTTGTGGGGGGGAAGGTTACTGTAAAAATGGTTTTCAAATCCCAAAACATACATGTATTTGTGACCCACTCTGTGAAAATGAGTTGCATGTCACCAGAGCCACTTTGAAGTTAAAAGCCTTTGAAAGAATCTTGCACAGTGTTTAAGCAATAGGAATCCTCAACAATTTAACATCTACACAACGCCCATTTTCATTGCACCAAACTCAGTGACACATCAAAGAAAGAGCTCAAATTCCTCAATCCAATACAAAGTAAAACTCAAAAGTAGCTCCAGAGACTTGTGACTCATTTTTACGGAGCGGGTCACATTTCCATGTACATGTAGGTTTCAAGAATCAACATGATCAAGGACAAAAACATCTTCAAGCTAAGCACAGAATACATGCAGGAGAGTCCACAGGCTCTTGGCCGTGCTGTAGCTTTGCAGGTACCTGTATTTTCATGAGAAGGAAATCTCCCTTGTCTTCATGCACTCTGGTGTACATGAACTGCCTCTCCTGGGCCTGCTTCTGTCTCAGCTGCTCCTGGGCGTGGGCTAGCTCCAACTTTTGCCTGCGAGTCCACGCAAACAGTGACAAGAATACAGATTCACTATCCAAAACTTGCATTTTTTAAAGTGGGGAAAATGATACCTAAAACTTTTCCCATGTCTCATTCTCCGGCAGTGTTTGTAGGGAAGACAATGATCGAAGCGAGAATAAACTTTGATGATTGCTGCTTTGTACATGTACATTTACATTAATTTCCTTTCCAACCTTCACATAATCATGTATGTTTGACAAGGGGAAATAGAGAAATAACTTTTGTAAATAACTTCACTGCGCAGATTGTTGCAGTGTACCAGTTTCTACAGTTCTATGCCTGGCTCACTTTTGAGAAAATAGAATGTTTTTAAGCATCCACTTTAACAAGCACAAGTTTTTAAAACTACAATCAGAAATCCAAGTTCTCGGCACTCTCTGTGTTCAAAGGAATAAGATGATCTCGAGAGTAAAACAAAAAGTCAGGAAAAAACACTGTGTACATGTTTGTACCTCTCAATAATTAAGTTCTTTTCCTCCAGGAGATTTTCCTTGGCTCGGATGACACCCTCCAACTTGCCGAGATCCTGGCCAAACTGTGGACCGCCTGGCAGAGCTCCGAGGGTGGAAGAGTACGACCCGGAATAGGGATAGCTGGACTGTAAGCCCTGCAGGTGGATTGAAGTGGGTTTTACACATACATGTTCATGTAGCTGAAATTTGTGCACATTCTGTTGAGAAATCTCCATCACTATTCAGAAACTTAGTGTAGGTATTGGCATTGAAAAAGTAGGTCCATGTAAAATGGGTGAGAGAAAATCTGAACATTTGTGTCAAACACGTTCTGGAAGGACTAACCCTAACCACGCTCAATCCAACAAGATCTCATGAACTGTAACTGCATTTAGCGGTCAAGGGCTATTCATTTGTACGGATTCAAACTGGGATTTTCTTATGACAGAACAAGAGACATTGGCATTTTGTATCAAGTAACTTCTGCCAACATATACTAGTACATGTACCGCACCAATCCTAGTCTACTTTTATCAGTTATCATGTTTGAAACCGTTGCGACTTTGCATGAACATAAATTTGTGCACTATGCGACATACTGTATGTGACAGCTGCAACCGTTCCAATTGCTGCTGTATTTGCTGCTGCTGCTGAAGTTGCTGCTGCCAGTGCGTCAGGTCATGTGACTTCAAACCTGCTCCATACGTGGAGCCTAGTCCAGGCTTATCCAGGTAATCCATCGACGTCTTGCTGAGCAGGCCCATTCCTACGTGTAGGTCCCCTGCCGTCGTGTGGCTGGAGAAGGCACTGCCGCTGTACAAATCCGATTTCACCGGCGACCGCTTGTGGGGAATTCCCATTCCGTAGCTGCTCGGTGACAGACCGCCGTGCATGGCGGGCTTCGCATCACGGTGGAGGTTCTGGTCCGAGGACCATCTGTGCTTCAGGGGTTCCGCATCCGCCACAACGTGGGACTGGCTCAGAGTCGGGTCCAAGGGGATGAATTTGTCATCTGCCAGGGAATCATGGAGGTCATGGCCAGGGGGGAGACTGGCATAGTCCGAGTGGAACGGCCGGTGGGTTTTGATGTCCAGGCTCGACGGGGGGTTGTGTGAGCTCTTCCTGGGAGGGCTCTGCTCTGCCTTGGATGGGGTGACTTGGGCAACTGGGAGACTGCGGGCTTCATGTAGGGTGCTGGAAGAACCTATCCAATCGTAAAAAAACAGTTGTTTCTTATAAATTATGCATTTCGTAAGTACAGGTAGCTTTCAGTACACAGCTTTCTGTTGCAACTGAAGCAAAATAATTATGAAGTGAAATGCTCAATTTTCCCCGCAGAAACGGTGGGGAAAGCAATAAATCCACAAATTGAACAGTGGAAATGCACCGCTACTACACCATTCAAAGCCATGAAGGGGTAAAATTGTTAACTCATGTGATTATTTCCAAGTTCCAACTTCCAATTTGTTCCTACTGGTACATGTAAGTCAGAGTTTCAATTAAAACAAAATATCAGCTTTTTTTTTTTCAGAATTGCTTCGTTATTGAAATTGTGTCTTCAGGACTCACTCGGTGCAATGTACCAATACATGTACACTGTACCAGTGCAATGTACATGTAGGTGCTTCCTGGAATTAAGCAAATACAGCAATACCATACAATTACAAGTCCTGCGTGATGCAAACAAAAGTTCTGTTGCTGCAACCCTCACTGTACTTTCATTAAAGTTCTGCAACATGATCACGCAATAAATGACTCGAGGATGTGCGTGTACCGGGCATTCGACTGTCCGTGTAGAAACGATACCGGTGTCAAAAGTTCAGGCTGGATTCAATCCAAACAATGCCACATCATGACACATTCCTTATGAATACAAGTACCATCACCCCCCCTGACCACAGAATGACAGAAGTTTAACTACATTATACATGTACATGTACCTTGTACAGTACCGGTATATGTACCATGTACATGTACATATGTACACATCAGCAGTACATGTGCAGGTACACTGTATGTATACAGTTCAGGCAGGAAATGCAAGATCTGAACATGTACGTACATGTATGTACATGTCACAGAATTAAACACTTTACTACTGTTTAATTCTGTGTGGTTGGGGAAGGTTAGGGTTAAACAAATGCAACTTCACAAATGAAAGTGATACAAGTTGGCATACATTGTAGTTTCTTGTGCAGAGAGAATATACCGGGGTAAATACTCGGTACAAGGTTTTTAAAATTTGGCACATTTAAAAAAAAAAGTAACTTCTAGTAAGAAGATGACAGTGACACAAGTTTACAGAGTTTAGTGGGAAAATGTGAACATGAAATGTACCGGCACCTGACTCAACCACAAGAATGTCTGCTTTTTATGGTAAAATGTTTTAAAAACCATCTCTAAGGGAAAACCTCTTCATTAGAATTACGACCAAATACTTTCCACCGCCTGCATGTGCATGCATGCAGGACCTACATGTACATATCCCAGAATTCTAAGGTGATAAATGAAAATTATAACTTAGTTCAAAAAATTCTTTCCATGTTTGCTAGTCTTTTTATCCAGTCAAGCGGCTTGGCTGACTTCCATGTATTTCAATTTTTATAACTGTCTGCAGCCTCCAAATTTCTTTCCATGGTAAACATTCATTAAACCTATACAACTCCCTGGACAAAAACTTGTGCAGAACACCAACAGCATGGAATCTGTGCTTCAATTTTTAAATTAATGGCATTGTGCCCCATGTACATTACAGTAACAGTGGTAGTGTACTTTCCATAATCTGGCAAAGTCATTCAAACCCTCCACTGAAATTCTAATGAATCTACAGGGTCAATGCTGAGAGCAGCCTACAGACGAACTTACATGTGCCATCGAGATCCAGACCAGAATCCAGGTAACTACAATTACTGTCAAAGTCACTGACTCCACTGCAGCAGCTCAGGGGCGACAGGCTACGCCCCAGGGAGCTCCCTGAGGAGTCCAGACCCTCCAGTCCAAAGCAGGATGGGTTTAGGTATTTCCGGGGGAGGGAACGCCCCTCTGAGGCGCTCCTGCAAGGGTAGAAATCCTCCATGTTTTTCCCACAAGTAAGGAGCCAGAAACTTTGAGAGAACAGTTTTGATGAGCCTACATGTACATGTATGTATAGACCTAGAATGTCGCTGGCTTTTTATTGCAGCAACTATGCAGCTGACACTGTAAGTTAACTTTTAACATCAAAACTGTAGCTCCAAACAAGAAATTCGGCTGTAAAATCATTCCAGATGCCTTGCATGCATTTTAAGCAGGCGATGAAGTCACATTAGATTTTTTTTTCAGTGTGTTTCCAGTAGGAATATGATGATCAACTGTGCTGTCTTCCATAAATTCACTGAAGCAGGAACACTCCCTGTATGGTAACCAGATGCAGGCGGCTCACTCATAAGCAGTGGAACAGTAAACAAATTATGCTGGCACTGGAAACTCTGTCAACTTACTGGCGCAGAATTCTTGTTCAGCCGGGAAAAGTGTTAGAACTGCTATCTGCTTGTCCACATGGAAGTGTCAGTTGCAGAGTGACATGTCAGAGGCGAGTTTCATTTTTCAGTGATCAGTTTCACAGAAAAAGGAACTTGTCAGAAAAAAAGCGAGTCCGGTTGAACTGCAGACTGCACTGCTGACAAGCTGGCCACGTTACAATGTGCATCAACATGTACGTGTACAAGTCCTGCAACGTAGAACAGCACGTCAAATGGGGGGGGGGGTCGGACTGTGAACTGTGACAGGATTTCCTTCCTGAACTGCAGCAAGGCTAGAGGCCCAAGCCTGGCTGACTAATAGTCCGTGGGGGAAGCTGGATCATATGTGGGCTCAAAAGCTTAGCGGGAGGACCATCATATGGTCAAGCCATTAGCACTTGGTAAAATCCCCTGGATGACATTAAGATTAACCAGTGAGAAAGTTTAAAACAAACTGATGCTTCAAATCCTTCCTGGAAAAAAAAAGGTTGCCCCTGCTGTAAGGGCAGGCCTGGATGTGAGTCCGTAGACAAACAAATGCAGATGAACATGTAACTTCTGCCTAAGAAGTTGTAAAGTCTTGTCCGCTGCACGGTAGACAAGAATTCATCACAGAAAGTCTCTGGATCCATTAAGTTCCCCCGACAATACTTCACAAGATAGAGAGTGTACAGAGTGACACGGGTCAGTCAGTATCACTTTCTTGGTGAAACATTATATCCGCCGCAGCGGAGCCAAATTCCCCTTTTGAGAGTCAGTTCCACAATTCAAGTCTGCTGCTTGTAGGAAGTACAGCAGTGCAGAGAGATCTCCTCTCCCAAGTTCCCTTATTTAGAGTGAACGTTTGCCAGCAGGGGGTTGGATGAGGACAAAAGATGGACCCCTTATCAGCAGTATCAACCGATCAGACATCTCTCATTGATAAATTGTGGGGGATTACAATGTAGTATGTATCTGGTGTGCTGATGCCGGTTGGTTTCCTAGATGCCCCGGGGCTCATCAATCATGCCACTTGTCTAAACAAATGAAGCCATCCTCCCTCCAAACGCACAAACACATTGCAAATGCTAACTTCATGTCAAATTAATATGCCGCTGATGAAAGGCATCAGACAGCCTGGGTGTGGTGCCGTCCAACAGCTGCGCATCTGCATACACCTGGCAACATGTTCATGTACTTCACAGACAGGATCCAAGCACTAGTCACATCTGCCTATGGTAAATGTACATGTACCAGTACATACATGTACATGTACGTATAATATACATGTACCGGTATGCATTATGCCATTCATTTTTACTGATGTTCATGGTCTCGTCGCTCAACACTCCCACCCTGCGTGTATTCCCGGTTTCCGTCCCACTTCTGAGGAAAGCGAAATTCAAAACTCTGCTTTCTGTGTATCGGTAGACTGGCAGGATGCAAGAAATTTACATACATTTGTACATACATGGCATGCAGTTGTAGAAAGCACTATCACACTGACTGTAAGGCAATATGTGCATTAATAAACAGTGATAGAAAAGGATGGTATAAAATGAACCACATGAAACCAGCAGACTTGTGGGCACCGTTTATCCGCTTCAAGCGATTTGTTGATCTCTATTTATACACTGGGGCATTTCTTCTCTTCTACTTGCTTGACCAGGGTGTATCTTGTGACAGCTTTGAAACTTTGGTGATTACAACATGAGACGTTACCGAGGCTGATTGGGAAACCTGGCATACCGTTAATGTGTACGTACTTGATTCCAGCAAGAAAGTCAGGTCTCAAGTCCGCACTTACAGGTAGACAATGCCACATGGTGTACACAGTACACACAAGGCAAGTACACAAAACAGTGGCCACTCAAGTGCACACCTTTGAAAAGTGACATCTGATAGGTTTGTTCAGGCATGGCCTGTTTGTCTAGTGAAGGGGTCCTTTGTTGAAGACAAACTATCAGCTTACTGGGGGTAAGTGGTAATGACTTGAGGGGAACACACAGCTGGTAGGCTACAGAGTTTGAAAAGGTGTTGTTTACATGAGCACAAAATGAGGAACCCACTTGTATGGAAGACTGGACAGTGCTTTGTAACAGATCTTGCACTGTAAATCACATCACTATGGTAATTGCTTCTTTTGACATGCACTCACAGTGACAAAGGTCTCAGGAGTCTCATTCTTATCAAATTACATGTACACATGAAGAAAAGGAAATGAATTAATCATGGCACTCTGACAGCAAAGTCTTATCAGACCCAACCTTCCTCCAGATACAAGCAGGAAAGAGGGACCAGTCCAAACCGCAATACCACAGAGTCCTACATGTATACATGTACATGTACATCGTAAATGTATTCAAAAGTTTACTACCCTGGAAAAAACAATGTTAGTAAAATTAATCTGAATTTATTTCTTTTACTAAAACCATTCTGCAAAACAGTTGCATGCTTTTCTCACCCATGATTGCATACCACTCGACCAAGTGCACATTCAACGTATCACAGGCTATTTCCTCTACTATTCAAACAAAACCTCTGACTTGCGTGTACGTGTACTGCATATTTTCTCAAAACTGAAACTTGCAGGTGTATTAACTGACACAAATGCTGCCGTCAGATTTTCAAGGAAATTAATTAATTAAAATTAAAGTGTCCCATTCAGCATTAAAACAATGCATGCACTATAATCAACATGTACCGTACATGTACCAATGCAGGACATTAAGTCATAGATACATGTACATGTAAGACCTCCCCCTCAAAACAAAACCCAAAAAAGTCCAATTTTAAGTGAAAGGACCAATTTCTCTAGAGTAAAGTACATATATCAACACCATTACTGGTAATTGTATCAGGCTGGGCAGTTCCATGTAATAACTGATGGGAAATTATTACTGTGTCTCACCGTGACATCATCGTTAGAAACGCCCACATACAGTACGGCCCGAAATTAAGAGACATCCACGCGAGGGATCCACGCGTGGAGAGGGAATCCCACGCGTGTGTCAGTTAAGTTTCGGCGACTTAAAAAAAAATCCCACGCGAGGCGTTGATACTTTCCACGCGTGGGAAGGAAATAGTCGTCCGCACAAAAAAAGTAGTTCTTGGCACATTTCCACCCGTGGCTCCACGCGGGCTGTCCACATTCCTCTATGTGGTTCACGCAAGTCCTCCCTTGTGTACCAACAGTTTTGAAATACCTTAAACTAAAAATGCAAACAACACACCGAGAAATGCGGCAACCTCAAACCATGGAGGTGTGATTCTACCTCCATGCTCAAACAAAAACGGCGGCAACCTCAATCAAAAAAGGTTATCCTAAGTCTGGAATTTTTATGGCAAAGCCTGGAGAAGGCACGTACATGTAAAATAGCTGTCCAAACGGTTTTTTTTTTACTTCAAAGACGAAGACCTGTTTAAGTTTTGCCGCATTCGATGAACTTGAGTCTCCAGCAGTTTTACGTGAATACGATTGGAATTTACAGAGTTTGATTGGTTTGTATGACGGTGTCAAGGTACCAAAAATCGGATTGTGCCATCAGGGTCACAGTACCCATAAATGTACACATGTAACAGTGCAACGAACACCGTTGAAATCGCCGCAGTTGTACCTAGGCACATGTAGTAACAATCCGAGAAAAAACTGTTTGGAAGTCAATGGCTCCTGATGGGAGAAAAATCCAGGCGCCATGCAGCAATTTTACGAAGGTTTGGTAATCACCTGCGCTGAATATTCATGAACGCACGTGCACACCATGTAGTATAAATACAGTGTTTACATCGTCCATGCTGTTGCCCGGCACATGCAGCCACAAAATGAGCATGTACATGATCACCGATGAGGTCAATCCACAAAATCAGTCTTCACGTTGCAGCAAAAAATGAAGCCCTAGCCGTGGTTTATAAAACGGCCCTGGTGTCCGTATACAGTACATCAACATCGTATGTTTTGATCGGGAACCAACCAACACGTGCGTGTGATCGCAAAACGTGTACTGTACAGCGAACACGCGTAAGCTTCAAATTTACGATGCGACTTGCGCTGCTATTTCTACCTTTCCAGAACGAATTTTGAGTGCATTATTATTTTTTATTTTTAAGCATACTCAAAATGGTGCAAGTACATTTTGTATGTAGTTTGTAAGCTATTTTAAGTCGCAAATGGCAACTGTATGGTGAAAATATGATAGCAATCGCAAAAATTTGGTGGCATTTGCGACTGATTTAGGCACTATTTAAAGCTGCTTAAGCACCCGATCTGAGAAAACAGATGAACGGGAATTTGAGGCATCTTGTATTCACTGGGAAGGTACCGAATCAGAGAACTGGGTTACTGCGCGGCGACAACGTTCATTCGATCAACAACGAGTTGCCGCCGTGAAAATGCCGTATTTAAGTCAGTCGTGATTCGAAAAGCTCGCGTTTCAACTTTGGATTGTATACGTATCATAAGGCAAGATCAATCGATCGATAAATCCGTAGCATATGACACTAGGGAGACAATGGCTCCTTTAAGAGTCATCCCAGAAAACTCACATTGTGAATACAGCGTGTAGTTTTTCTGGAAACTTAACCACAGCGGTACATTTTTGTATTAATATTCATCAGCGCTGTCATTTATGATATATTGTTAGTTATTTTGAGTCCAGGCGTCTTTTAAGAAAAAATGAACAAACAAGGTTCATTGAAGGTCGGATCATTAATATTTTTCTTTGAAATCAATGCACTCTTTTGGGGAGACAGAATGTGGAGTTTTTGCAATGGTCGGGTAACACAGATTTGAATGAAAAAACTGTAACCTGAATACCTAAACATTGGAAAGTGTAGTGAGGATGGGATATCAGATATCGTTAATGAAGAAACAATGACGTGCATCTTTCCCATTGGATTGCACCATCGTTTGGGGCGGGAATCGCTAGGCAGAACGCCAGTGGTTTGTTTTTGTGTGTGTGTGATCTCCTACACCTGGAGAGGATCGTCGGATAAAAATTTAGTATAAATAAGCCTTTGCATCTTAAAGTTTAAAGGGTTACAGAAATTCAAAACATTTAATTCACACGATACTGTGTGATACAGTTGAAATACTTCGCGCGAACTGAATGTTTTCAACTTCTGTATTCCCTTTAAATATCCACGCAAGGGAAACGCGAGGAGTGGTCACTTTGGGAGGAATGCGTAATAAAACGTAAATGCCCACGCGAGGAAACCGCGAGGAGTTACACGTACACAGCAGCAATTCCGACACATGCAGTACGTGTACTTTACAGGCCTATTACAGGTTAAACAAAGCTGACCTCTTCGGACACGCATTAGAAAACGCCCTGTTTACAAAGAGAATTCTTGGGTAAGGGGATAAGTCTTAAATTACCACATCAAACACACTGTTTAAATTAAAACATCAAACACGCTATTTTTCAAATTCAAGTTGTTTTTGTTTCAACAATCACAATTACAAAAATTCATAACCATACAATTTAAACAAATACATGTGTCAGTGATCATCAACTGTATCACAATGTTTTCGTGCATAACAAGCTGCAACAAGCTTAAGCATACAAATATGGGTTTAGAGACAAACTTCTCCTGAAGTAATGTGAACGTGTTGTCTGCCTAGATGATTGTCAGAGTTGTGGTACTGATTGCGCAAA
The DNA here is from genome assembly GCF_054643075.1 of Acanthaster planci. NCBI lineage: Eukaryota > Metazoa > Echinodermata > Asteroidea > Valvatida > Acanthasteridae > Acanthaster > Acanthaster planci. Next base: position 3,852,921 of record NC_141791.1, on the reverse strand, counting down.
TCCTGGGTAGAGATAAATGGTCCATAATAAGGAGTTGAAAATTATCCTCGTCAGAAAATCAGTCGTACGTTGGGGCTTGTTTAGTTTTGTTTTTATACGTTGCTGATCGTTAAGAACAAGTTGGCTATAATTCAACTGCATGTACATGCAAACTTAACAATTACAATCAAATGAAAGTGAATATCGCCAAGTTACACAAAAATTGAACATTAAACATCTGTTGTCAAGAATTTGACTCTACTGGTGGGTGGGATGAAAAAGGCTTTGCTCAAGAATGAGATTCAAGTACTAACCGGACAAAGAGCACAATATGTGACCTGTCACCACAACATGAGCTGAAAGTCGGAATTTTCAAAAATTGAGATATTGGTATTTTTGAGTTCAGCAGAAAAAGAGCTCTCCGGTGGCATTTACATTGAACACTTTGGGTTGAAGTATAAGGTGACAATGTGACATTATTTTGGCAGCTTTGCGTCTTTGTTCCCGACATTTTTTCAACATTTCAGACCAGGCATGCATAATGCGACTGTCAACAATGCAGTGAAAATGACATTTTTTACTCTATGATCCTGCGAAATATTTGGAATTAAATAGGAGACGGATTAGTCTTTCCAAATAATACAAAAATCCCCAAATTAACCTCCACTTCAATATGATTTTGAACCTTTGAAATAGGAAAGAGCGGTTTGCGACTTTGCGCTCATTTTTTCGTGACGGGTCACATATAGTCGCTTTACGACAAACTACAATAAAGACAAGATCTTGACCACAGTCATGCGATTTACTGTCTAAGTTTAAACTTCATTGTTCAGTCGCCTGCGCTTGCGCAAGATTTCGCGTCCATTGGTGTCAATTGCTCTTTTACAGTTACGCCATTCCATCTCCTGCAGACATTGTGGAACCTGAATAACGCGGAAAAAGTGGCGGCGCACCGCGTCCAATTTATCCTGGTCTAACTGACCCACTTCGCCACGCTTTGGTTTTCCGCACCTATTCGATGCAAGATCATCTTCATCAAAAAATCTTCGTGCCAGCCGGACAGCGAAGTTCACGCTCGACGAGCTTGCTCGTTGCATGCGTACCAACTCTTCAATCGGAAATTCGTCATCAGTCGCATCTGTGCTTGGAGATGGAAATGAATCGAGATCTAGAGTTGATACTGTGTCGAGTTTAATCGCTGGGTTAATTTGAATGAGCATTTTTTCAATGATAGTGAATTTTGCCATTATTTCTTTCCTCATATCCCTCTGTTCCCGTTGAAGTTCTTTGAGGAAGCTAACTACTTTGTCATCTTCAAATATCAGAGGGATTATTTTCTCCAGCGCTTCAACTTCATTGTCTTCTCCACTGTGGTCTTGGGTGTCTGTGCTATTGGAATCGTTTATTTTTTCTGTATGGATCTTGTCGCCATTGTCAACCCCCGAAATGTCAGTTGCGTAATCTCCCTCAGAACCGTCTTCATCTTCCTCGTCAGTCGTGTTTGTTTCATCCGCATCGTACCGATCTAAGACCATATCGCTTGTGTCATCTTGATCAGTGCTGTCTGTCATGTCACCGTCAATCTTGTCTCTATCGTCCGTCACAAACTGATAAACGTCCGTTAAACCATCTCGATCAGTATCGTCAGAATCATATGGAGTTTCTACTTCAATATCGCCCGCGGTTTCTTCGTCTTTGTCGCCCAATGATTCTTCGTCAGTGTCGCATTCAGTTTCTTTGCTGTTGTCGCGCGCAGTTTCTTGGCTGTTGTCGCGCACAGTTTCTTCGTTGTTGTCGCACGCGGTTTCTTCGTCGTCAGACTCACCTTTGGTTTCTTCATCCTTGTCACCCGCAGTTTCTTCTACGTTGTCGCGCCCAGTTTCTTCTACGGTGTCGCGCGCAATTTCTTTGCCAATTTCGCGCCCAGTTTCTTTGCCATTGTCGCGCGCAGTTTCTTTGCCAATTTCACGCCCAGTTCCTTTGCTAATTTCACGCCCAGTTTCTTCTACGTTGTCGCGCCCAGTTTCTTCTACGGTGTCGCGCGCAGTTTCTTTGCCAATTTCACGCCCAGTTTCTTCTACGTTGTCGCGCCCAGTTTCTTTGCCATTGTCGCGCGCAGTTTCTTTGCCAATTTCACGCCTAGTTTCTTTGCCAATTTCACGCCCAGTTTCTTCTACGTTGTCGCGCCCAGTTTCTTTGCCATTGTCGCGCGCAGTTTCTTTGCCAATTTCACGCCCAGTTTCTTTGCCAATTTCACGCCCAGTTTCTTCTACGTTGTCGCGCCCAGTTTCTTTGCCATTGTCGCGCGCAGTTTCTTTGCCAATTTCACGCCCAGTTTCTTTGCCAATTTCACGCCCAGTTTCTTTGCCAATTTCACGCCCAGTTTCTTCTACGTTGTCGCGTCCAGTTTCTTGGCCGTTGTCGCGTGCAGTTTCTTCGTCTTTGTCCCCTGTCGTGTCTTCATCGTCGTGGCCCTCTGCTTCTTCGCCATTGTCGTTTGTGTGTTGGCCCTGTCCCCGAAACAGTATACGAGCCTGTTCCTGTGGTTTCTTCTTTGTGGTAGTGCCGCCTTGTTTCTGCTGAAACAAGTAAGTTAGGAGTCGCCAAGTAACAAAAGTGGACTAAGATTTATTCTCTAGGAAATTTTCCATTTGTAAACAAAAAATCGTGACTAGCACGTGACGCTGGCCACGAGCTTCATGTTGGAGCGCAAAAGCGTGACATTTAAGGTTTGGTTAAATAACAGGATAAACAAAAAGGATGAAGACCCTGAAATCAGCTAAGAGTCTGGTATCCCCCCTCCGGCTGCGTTTAAGTCAGAACACAGGCGTTCTGGCTTGCACAGTCAAACGTTATCGAGACCCCAGAATTCATGGAGCTGTCAAACTGACATCAAAAGCGAGGCCACCAGAGCCAACTCCCCTGTGATCACTCGATACCAGCCTTTTTCTTTCTCCAAATATTCAGAGAGGTTCCGGATGTTGTAGAAGCCGGATAGTATAAATCTGTGGTTCCACGGGATTTTTCCTGATCGGGTGCTCGGAGGGAGTAATCTAGCAAATCATCAGACTAAAATTCACCTGTTCCATTTTCTCATGCTTTGGTTTCTTGACTTTCGTAGATTTGTCCAAAAGGGCTCTGTCATACTCGTTCAAAATTGTGCGGTCATCTACAGTAAGACAAATCAAAGTTGGGCCAGTTATGAAACAAATAGCCGAATTTCTGTTCTTCTTTAGTGTACATGTACACACCTCCGTCAATGTAATAACTTTGGTGTCACCTTAACAGTGCTTTAATATTTCTAGTTCATTGTTATGAACGAGGAGTTCCATTAACTGGGCGACGATTGCCTTCCCCTGCGCAGGTAGGCAGAGTTCCGAAATTGAACCAGAACCAGGCTGCTCAATTCAGATAAAACTGACTCGCTTGAGTATTATTTAATCCCAACACAACTTTCTCTTATGAAATGGAATTGTATTATTGGTTTTGTATATTATACATATTGCAACGTTTATTTGCTTGTCTAAATTGATTTCATTCATTATAGGAGTTTACCTGACATACAGAGGACCTTTGCTGATAGTCGTTCTCCAGACCACCTTACATGTACTGTGGATCCAGCAGTTATTTCATTATGTGGACCACAAAACTCCACCGCTAGCGTTTTGACAATGGCAGTTTTGTTATCCACGTCAAATAAAACTAAGCTTTCTCGTGGCACTATAAATTAAAGGAAAAACGTAAATTAAACAAAATGTGCACCCTTATCTTTCTCAGTTAAGCTGATGTGAAGAATGTGTGTTCAAATGAAGTCCGATATTACGGCCTACTTTAGTGGCACTTGTTCCTGTACGTGGCGTACCGTGCTTCAGCAAATAACCATCAAACTTTATACATGAACATGTATATACATCTATCTTTAAAAAGTTAAACCATGAATACCTCCATTCATAATTTGAACTACGTTTAAAGTCAATCAGAATATTGTTTTATATTGAACGTACATTGCATTTATCGTGCCCATTCTAAAACCTACGAGGCCGTGTACTCCCCACGGCCACGCCTAGTCCACGGGCTGCCCACGCGCTGCCCACGCGTGGCATAAGCCCCTGCTAGCGTAGCTATAAATATAGACCCATGCTTACAGTACATGTAGGTTAGGCTTATGACATCTGTATGCATAGTGAATGTGTAGCCTCCGTGCGTAGCGTTATTATGTAGGGCGTATATGTTAGTACTTGGGCAGTGCAGTACTTATGCATAGGCTAGTGCAAGAAATTGCTCTGTACTCGCATGACACACATTGAAGCAAATACTCACTTAGTCGTAAGTTGAGTGCAGGTGACAATTTTTAATTCATACTGTCTTGGCCCAAGTGAGGACCAATGAATTTCCCACCTTGTCTCAATTTGTCCGAGTTTCATGGCACTGGTCTATGCTCTCGCCATCAGAACAGGCGTACACTGTATGCGCATTATCGTAGAGCGGCATATGTGGGTGTGGCACTGCATTGGATGTTAGACGGGCCCTAAAGATACAGGCTTGCATTGTTTTTATCATGTTCTTAAGTTCGCATATTATGAGGTCAGATAGTTTTGAAGTATTGCTTGACTGGGTAATCACTTTCTACTCATGATAATTACATTTTATTCAGTACATACCTTTCAAACGCTGTCTCAAGGTGCTCATTTGAATTGTTGCCATTTTGCAGCCGCGATGCGCGAGAGGCAGGGAGGGCAGTACAGGTCATAGACTGGCAACCGGTCCAAAAGATAAGTGTCGGGGCCGTCTGAGGCTTTGCAGGATCAGTGTGGGTGATATTGATGAAATTTGGCGCAAGTGGTAGAAAGTAGAACATGGCCCTCCAATTTGCAAATAAACCTTAGTACCCGGATGCACGCCCTTGCCTTGCTATGACTTTTGGGATTACTTTTTCCAAATGGGAAATGTACGATCGGCATTTATCTGGGGTGACGCGTGTCCGCCAGAATTCCTTGATACCATTTACAAGGTGCATTTGGTTCTCTGGTTTGACTTTTCTTCTCAAAAAGTGTTTGAGCTCCGCCCAAAGGTTTTCAATGGGGTTCATGTCCGGTGATTCAGGGGGTGTCTTCCACCAGTTAATGCCAAGATTTTCCATTTCTTGCCGTGCCCTGTTGCTCGTATGTTTGGGGTCGTTGTCCTGCTGTAACCGGTATCCATCAGGAAAGACACGTGTTGCAAATGGGTGAAGTGTATCGCGTAAAATTTCGGTAGCGTAGAACTCACCATTCATTATACCTGAAAAAATGAGCAGGTCTGTTCGGCCACGCTTTGAAATTCCACCCCATACGTGTACTTTGCATGGATGTTTTGGTCTTGCTCGTAGTGTTCGTTCTTGGCCTTTCCTCCTGAAAGATCGTTTTAGATGTCGTTGAAGTTCAATAGAACATTCATCAGTCCAGATAACGTCGTCAAAGGTTTCTCCATTGGTCAGACACTCCTGAGCAAACTGCAGTCGCTTCGGCCTGTTTGCCTGTCGAATTAGTTGGCAATACCTCGTCCCCGATCTTTCCCAGCCGAGACGTTGCCGAACTCGTTTGACTGCAGACAGGGACAGCATAATGCCAGTTTCGTTTAAAATAGTGGTCTGCAGGTCGGTAGCATTAAGCTCGTTGTTTTCATTTAGGCTGTTATCTATTAGGTTCTCGATTTCCGCTGTGCATTTGGTTCTTCGGCCTGTCCGCCGCCTGTCGACAAGGCTTTTGTCCCGTCTCAACTTACGAATAAAGCCACGGATTCCGCTGATGGAGGCAGTTACATCATTCTCGCGTAAACACGCTTGGATGTCTTGAACGGATTTTCCAGCAGCGTTTAAGAGTGCAATTTTTTGTCTCGCAAACCTCCCAAAACGAGCCATACTACAACTTAAAGTGACAAGACCACGGGTGAAAAGACGATTAATACTCGCGTTTATAATTAATTTGCGACTGAAAATAGCCTGTACAGTTGTCTTATCGCCAAAATCGTAGTGCAATGTGTATTCCGCGCGTGGATTTCGCAAGGGACTTTTTTTGTACTTGTCTTAAATAATTTGCTTCCTGCCATGCCCTGATGCATGTATTGTTTTAACCATCGGTTTTCCGCGTGTACCCTCTCTATATAGCTTAGGGTAGGCATTAAAGATCACAGTGGGAGGAAACAATTGCGTATGCCACGCCTGGCTAGCTCGTACGGCTTTTCGATGTGCAATTAGTTTATTTGGAGGTGCACAATGAACGTAATGTATTCACTAAAAAAACTCTATTAAATTCGTACTTGTGAGCGGAGGGTAATATGGTTTACCAGACATTAAATTTTTTTGTTTTATCTTTTTGAAGACACATATAAATTGTTCAGGTCATTTGCCGATGTTGAAGTTTGGCACAAACAAGTGTGTGCCTGATTTCTGGATGACACAAGAAAGTAGGCCCAAATATCAGACTGGATTTTAACACAAAGTGTTCTTTTAAAGTTTCAAAGAAAGATTAGGTTTTTTTACAATGGGGATTGAAAAACTGCCAATTTCCAAACACAAGCAGTGATGTTTTGTGATCCAAACAAAACGAATAAACAAAACGAAATAGCTGCTGGATCCACAGTACATGACGTCCGGGGAGCGACTGTCGGGAAAAGTTCTATGTAAGTCAGGTGAACTCCTAAAGAATGAAATGAATTTCAACATACATGTTGCAATATTTATAATATATAAAAGCAATAATACAAAGCCATTTCATAATAGAAAGTCATGTTTGGGTTAGATATTAAAGTTTTATCTGAATCGAAGAGCCTGGTTCTTGCTCAATTACAAAACTCTACATATCCGTGCAGGGGAAGGCAATCGTCTCCTAGAAGGGACTGAACGGTTTTCAGCTCAGTCTTGAACTCCGGACAAAATGGTATGTTGCTAATTCTCCTCACCCAATTAATGGAAATCCTAGTTGTTCGTATAATGAACTAGAAATAAGCACTGTTAAGATGACACTACGGTCACAGCTAGTAAAGTTACATTGACGGAGGTATGTTTACTGAGTTTAATCACTTCTTCGAAACGGACTCTTCTGTGGTTTGTCTTATCCTAGATGACTACACAAATTTGAATGAGTACGACAGAGCCCTCGTTTGGGACAATTCTACAAAGAATTCCAGGAACTGAAACATGAGAAATTAAACAGATGACTTTTTATTTGATGATGTTGCTGTCAACCCGACGTCATGTTAAAAGAATCGACTTTTCGCTCCCAGGCCTCTCATGTATTTATGTTTTCTGTTCTGATACAGTAACGTAAGATGCAAGTGATGAGTTTTCAAAATGTCTTACCTGGTCACTCCTGTCTCTAAGTGTTGCTTCAGCAGAAAGATGACAATACTAGGGCAAAGAAGAAACTTAGGGAATATGCAGGTAAACCAGTTCGGGAACAAAGTCATTCATAACGAAGAAACCATACATGTACGTGCATCTGTTGAAAAATCCGCGGACGACAATGACGAAAAATCGCGGTCGACATGTATGGAGAAAGGGCGGGTGACAACAGCGAGGGAACCTTGGGTGACACAGACGAAGAAACCACGTATGAAAATTAGTGTCTATTTACTTCCACCCAACATATACATGTATGTAAAAATGCAGTGAAGACAAATATTTATCTTTACAGGCATATATGCAAGACTAATCTTTTATGCCTTACAAATTGGTTCAGCTGCATGGAAATGAGTGATGGCTCCGTGGAAATTGTAATTTTACGAACTGTTATACCGTTGATTTTTATGGTCCTGATTATTTGCAATTGGAAACTATTTAAATCAACCAAGCAATCTGAATTTGAAAAGGTCTGATAATGGCTACTGATAATTGAATATCTCCCCTTAATACCGGTACCTAAGAAGCCTCAGTACAGAAGTGTCTCTTTGCAAACAGATCTGACTTTTCATGAGTGCCCGAAATGGTAAGATTTGTTTTGCCCATTTTTGTTGAAATTTATGCACATTAAACAACGTTTACGAGTTGCCGCTGAGTAACCCTCCTCGCGTTTTCCTCGCGTGGGCATTTACGTTTTAATACGCATTCATCCCAATGTGACCACTCTCCGCGCGTTTCCCTCGCGTGAATATGCAACATACATCATTACACATGTAGTACGCATTAAAACCTTAAATTGCTGAAGCCTTAACATAATGAATATTAAAATAAACTTTGTACTCAACGAACCTTGCAGTCTTTCTAGCGATACTTGTGAATCTCCCACCCCACTCTCCGTTCCGTCAGTTACCAAGCACCTTACTGTTTCTGCTTTAACCTTAGTGTAGCACAATGATCAAAATCGTCAACTCAAATATCACCCTAGTGGCTATGGTAGACAAAACTGACATGCTTTGGTCATATGCTACGAACCAAGTCTGGATTTAGGAATAATCTATTGCTTGGTAAAACACAGGACCCGCGACAGAGAGGGGGCAGTGCACAAAACAAGAAAAATCATCGGAAGAAATCTCGTTTATTTCAATCAATGAACAGAGATTGCGCAGGGTGTTACCCCTCCTGGTTGTCGGGCTTGGTAAAATTTGTGATTTTAAGCATGTTAACCTTGCCACTAAATCTGTGCTTAAAGTGTGATGCAGCCTTTTTCTCCAGTTTATCATTTCTTACTCTGTCGAGTGAATCGAATCTGAAATGCTTTTTGTCGTTACCCCCCAACCTTTGTCTATAATTGGCAAACTCGCCCGAGATTTATAAAAAAAAATTAAGATTGAGTATCAAGATGTATTTTTGCGTTGGGGAGATGTTAATTATATATATAACGGCTTTGCCCTTACCCAACCCAATGAAAATAGTTCGCGATACCCGCTGCTTCATTTGACTCGGACCGGCCAGCCGACCCCGGCAAGCTCGGTGGTCGAGTGGTTAAGACACCTGCACTAGTAAGCAGGAGGTCGTGGGTTCGAGTCCCACCCGAGTAAGCTTGTGAGGTTTTTTTCGCAAGCTCTCGGACAAGCACTGAGCATACAGTGTTTATTAATATACGTTGGGTAAGGGCAAAGCCGTTATATATAATTGAGTATCAAGTTTAGTATCTTCATTTGGTGGTGCAAGGGTTTCTTACAGATGGCAGGCAATTAAGATTCCTTCAATATCTGCCGCTCAGAAGCTTCTGGCATTGGTTTTCCTTTCTCCCTGATTTGGAAGATACCAAACGGGCCAGATTGCAAGAAACAGGGATGTGATTGGAGAATTGGGAAAAATCCTGAAACTGCAAGCGCGACACGCAGCCGAGACTTCAGAAAACATGAAAGTGTGAACATCAAATGCGGCCTTCATATTACGCGCTGCGTGTGTGCAAGCGCAATGAGCATGAACACTGCGGTGCGTGTACGTACGATGCAGCTGGGCTCGATAAGCACGCTAGGCTTCTCATTTACTCATATAAAATGCACGCGAAATACAGTGCTGCAGCCGAACTGCCGAACCGAACCAAAACTCGTCGAACATGGCACTTTCGAACCGAACCGAACTGGTCGGTTCAAATGTTCGGCTTTCATATGGCATGGCATTGATAGCGCACGGAATGCACTCACGAAAACGTGATAAAAAAGCAAACACAACGAAAAATGGATAACGTGTTGTGCCGCACCGGCGCTCAGCACATGTGCGTGCACACACGTACATGTACATGTACCTGTACTATGAATGTACTGTACATGTACAAGTACATACAAGTATATACACATGTACGTGTACATGTACAGTAAACTTACGATGGCCCCGCATCACGCGATGGTTGTAAAAAGCACGCGGTGAGATTTTTCTAATAATCAACCGAGAACATGCAACGTACGGCGTTTCCACTGCACAACATTTCTAAATTCTCACTACATCCAACTGTGCTTAAGTATATTCAGATTTAGCATCATGTTTACAAATTTCCAATAGCCACGCCTTTACGCTTCACATTAGGCCAATGATGTCATAAATGGCCGTGCAAAACGAATTCTGATTGGATGCTGATCACAGTCGGACTCATGGTCGATGGATGCAACTCCGGAGGGAAAACTGATTTTGCCAGGCGGGCCTGTCCAGCGCTCCAGAGCGAGACAAGATTTGGGTCGTGCTGCAGCCCAACTTGCCTTTCGTTGACCGTATTTGATCGAAGTTGAAGCGTGAATACGTTGTAATGGAATTCAGCCAAATCTCTAAGTTTTAGCAAATCTAAAATAACAAAATGCCGTTATCCGTTCAAAAATGACTAATGGAAAACGCCCCTTTGACTACGTGGGCTCCATCCTGAAAACTTGATACCAAAGTTCTTCTTGGAATACATCGAAAGCCATTGTTTGGCTGTTGAATCTTTTCGTGAAAAATAACCAAAACCAATTCGCTCAAAATCTCATTGCCAATATCGACCATGCATGTCACACTCAGTCATACATGTACATGTTTGTAACGGAGTTTTCCTATTGGTTCAATGTGGTTGAACAGTTGAAAGCTTGTCTTATTTAGACTCCACACACTGCTTTGCTCCGTCGCACGCGGTTGTCAGAGGCACAGTGCATGCGTACGTGTAACACAGTGACGTCGGCGCTGAGGCCTCTACTCTATTTTATGAAGGTTTTATGAAGGAGCATGAATATTAATTAAATATGCCAAGTTAGCGCACTATTTCCGCCATTCAATTTGTTAAGTGAAACGTCACACCACTTTAACCCACACCCACTGCATGTGAAATTCGTTAAGTGAAACGTCACACCTCTTTAACCCACACCCACTGCATGTGAAACAATGGAAACCGAAAGGAAACTTTAGCATTCGTCCAATCGCAGTGTTGCATGACGGACGAAGTCGTACTGACAAGCCGGGTAGAAGCTTGCTCAATTTATGACAGATCGATTTCAATATATGCCGCAAGGCAATCAAAATGGCGGTAAAACACCGTAACGAAACTGCCGCGAAACAGATTTTCGTTGTCACGAAAAGAGGGATATTTAGTGCCAAAAATAAAGACGCAACGCAGGTTTGGAATTTTATTGATCAATAACATTATTTTCGAAAAATCACAATGCACACTTGCGTATACATGTACACACTTTTTTGCGATGTTTGCGTACATGTAACTCCGAAATATCATGACGAATAATTGTGACAACTCGAACAGAACCGATGTACGGAAAAAGGATGATTACTACAGTAAAATGAAGCCAAACACACAGCAGTAACGTTGAGTGAACCTTGGATTTGAAAATCGTAATGCACTTGTTCTTTTTGCGCGGCAACAATGGGCCTGCTCGTGTGCTGCAGCTGGCTGGGCTGCGCCGTGACATGCCCGGAGCTTGGAAGCCGGCTTTGATGATTGGTATGCATGTACCTTTACTGCATCAAGACGGTACGTGCACTCAGAAATAAAAAAAAAATAGTGCATGTAATTTACTTTGCTGTTTGCTTGATCTCGCTGTGGTGATACCCTTACGTGGCCCGTGCGTGAGAACAAAACGATTGACGCGCATAAATATAAACAACCCTAATTGTACAGGGAACGAATGCGACGTTAACCTCTTGCGTGTGATTTGGAACCCACGCGTGGCAATTGGAACTTAATATTTTTCTCCTTGAGCACTGTGTATTTGTTCCACGCGAGGCCCTGCATTGCCACGCGTGGATCCCCTGCGTGGATGTCTCTTAATTTCGGGCCGTACTGTACATCGTATGTGGGCGGTTCCGTTACGTTCAAAATTGATAAAAACATGGGCCAAGTGAACCACATCTTTTGAAGACAATTAGTCTACAGGTCTTGGGAAAATGTTACTCTTCTGTTTATGGCTTTATGGGACACAAACACATGAACAGGTAAATACATATACATGTACATGTCCATGCACTTACTGGTATTTCTGCAACCTACATGTAGAGTAACAGCAAGCACTTTTACTGGTCATCATTTTAATTTTCTGATGTATCTGTACGTACATGTACCCTACATATATACATGTACATACAGTACTTATAGTACACGTAAAGTGTACACGTGCAAGTACATGCATACATGAACACAAGTATTGTTGATTGGGAGGGAACATTTAATTTCATTTGTTACAGAAGTAACATGTACTCTAGTACATTTATAAGCTGGGAATTGATGGAATCACTTGGAATTGACTGCACATAGTGAACTTTTCATAATCTGTCAATGGTAACAGCTGTTCTGATTAAGAAATCAATTGATCAATTATTGATGGAATTTTAGAATGTTGATGTACTGGAAGTGACTGTACCAGTAAAAGATTTCATCCACATGAGTCAGAAATGTAGGCCTACATGTACAAGTTCAACGACCACAGTAATAACCACAGTAATAACCTCACAAACACATACATGTACAGTACATGTACCTATAAAAGGCATCCCAACAGGAGTGACCACAGTGTGAGCCTGTGTTACAGTGGTGGCTTATTTAATAGGTGGCCTATATTAAATAGTGTTGATAGAACAAACGAAGTTGAAACCATGAAGTTGGAGAAAAACAAACAGAAAACACAATACAAGGAAACCAGATGCTGCACTGGGTAAGCGCATGTACATGTACATTTTTGTACTTGTAAAAGTACATGTGTACTACACATGTACATGCACCCACGTGACTTGTTTGGAATCTACACCAACGTCTGGGATTACTTGTAAAGGTTACAGTTAATGCTTGTCCGTACATGCAAAGTGAAACTTGCCAATGCAGTTATTAGCGTCATTATAAACGTGTTGACAGTACTTGATATTTATAAGAGAATAAAAATGACCGGTACAAAAAGTGCAACTTTGAGCAAGTTCAGACAGTAATCGTGGTTCATGGCGTGTCTTTTCTTTACCAATGTACATGTGTACCTGTACTGTATGCAAAGTACATTGTACATGTACGTACATGTACAAACATGTACGTACATGTAAACAAGAAAAGCTTGATGATCATTGGTGGATCCTGGAAATGATGTTGGAAGTTTGGGGCTGAAGTCAATACATGTACATGTACCTTATAGGCAAGATTTTTGTTGTAAATTTGTTCCTATAGCCATGAAAGAATAGTCACCACTGAAACAAAAGCCACATCCCACTCCCCTGGAGGGGGGATATGTTGAAACTTGAAAGTGTGCTGATACCGAAGGGCCGAGTCAATTCAAATAATTTACGATTTGAATATTCGACCTTCAATTTGATCGAATATCCGAACATACTGACCAGCACACTGTTGATGAACAAACCATACGTACAAAATTAGTTGCAATAGCACACGCAATTGTACATTATGATCAAAATAATCTAATCACATCTAGGTGTATGTCCAGCCAAAACTTAGCGAGATTTAAGAGATGAACAAGACTTCTTGCCCTGTTGAAAACGTCTATTCATTTTAAATTGTTTAATGAATACTTGACTTTTAAATGGTTTTTTTCCTTTTAAAACAAAATAAAATTTTTCCCTCCCTTTTCATGAATTTTGCATTTGAATATTCAAATTTGAAAAACAATATTCGAATATTGGACAATCGATCGAATATTCGGTTATTCAGATATATTCGGCACAGCCCTATGATACCATACATGTAGGTGTTAATGTACATGTACATGAAATGTTATTTCATGAAATAAATGAGTCATCATTCCATATCAATTTTGTTTACTATTTAAAATTAAGTTACTGTATGCCAACATGCGGTAAAGGGACTTGATGGAGGTTGGGCATGTGCCCAACTTGGGAAATGATGGCTTGGGCTGATGCCCATTTCAAGTTGTTTTGATTCTCACCATTCGTCAAAGTGTATGCCAATAAGGATGACACAATTTCCACGTTCCACGCACCCATGATTCATTTTTGCCACATACTGTACATGTACATGTACATGCACAGGTACATGTATACATGTACAAATCTCTTTAATGGGTCAGGTGCATATTTTGAATAAATTCAGTGGCATGTAACAATTGCAGAATAAAGAAATGACCATCCTCAAACGAATAATCTACAAAAAAAAATGCTATAACAATGATTCGGCAAATGATGGTCAAAGCAGCTTTGAAATGACCAAACCCTGTCCACACATAAAACAGATCGCCTTCTGTGTTGATCAGGTCTTGTCAACTATTGCCTCAATCCTGACTCACACTGATGTATGGGTGTACATGTATGTGGGTTTTGTTTCGGTTTTGTTCTGCTTTGATTCTCTGAAAACAATGTTGAAACGTACTGTGAACTTTCAAATTCCCTTTGAAAACTGTAAAACTTATCTAAACAAGGCCAAAAAGTTGTAAGAAATATTCTGACCCTCAAGAATCCTTTGAAACCTCACCTAGCAGACTTTAGAGGAATTTGAAACATTTCAGATCAGATATTAAAATCAGATTAAATTAAGATATTTAAATCATATATTGAATTTCAAGGAAAGTTATTGATCGTGATGTCCATCGTTGACATATGTTTTGGCATGTTTGGGGTTATTTTTCTTGGGGGGGGGAGGGGAGAAATCTAGGATTTACAACGTACAATGTACATACAGTATGTTTGTGTACATGTACAACAAACTTGTTTACTAGAAAAACCTGGGATTCATAAAGCACTGATGGTTTTGTTGACCAGTTGAATTGCAAGACATTGTTTACACCAAATTTCGTTGAAAAACGTTGACAAGATTGAAGAGCAGACGAAAAGAGACAATTGCATGAGCGTTTTATACACGTACATGTATTTAACAGTAATGGCGACTGCAGCAGGAAACAATGATCAGAGCATACTTGTATCAACCCTCGTACCCAAGATTGCACAATTACAACACAGTGGACACAACACATCAACTCTGGGAAAGATCACGGTTATCCATCACTTCTTGTGGCCAGGCAATATCGCCAGTGCACTTGACGCATGAACGATACATGCGGGCTTGAAGCATATCACTTGATCAATTTTCTACCAATACAATTCACTCTCTATCAGTATGACCATGGTACACCACATGTACATGTGTCATTGGTGCTCTACACAAATACAGGTCAGGCACCTTGTTCTTTAAAGGGCAGTACAATATCTCACTTGCAAAGGGCACTTGTAGTAAAAAATCAACTTGTCTATGGTGAAATTTCAGTGGGCATTGAGGCAAAGAACAGGGGCATTAAGGCAATTGCCTCTGATGCCTCATGATTGTAGGATTCATGAAGATTCCTACAAGTTAATCACAAGACTACCAATATAAGCTTCCTGAAATTTACCATGGGGAAAAAAGGCTTATTTAGACTTTCTTACACAAAAGATGATAAGTGGGAAAAGCGAACGATGGGTTACGCTATATCAGTTGAGGATAAATTGCAGTGGAAATACAGTACCTGTACATATGCATACATGTACATGTATATCTTGACGATCCTGCTTTAAAGAAATGCCCTTCTTGTATGTAAATATAAGTGGAGAGAACCAGATACCATTGTCATAATTCATCCACAGGAAAAAAAAATGGACAGAAGGTGAATTACATGTACATGTACGTACAAAGTAGCAAGAGGCATACAATATACATGCATATGTAGGCTACATGTACGTATGTATGTGCACATAGTGCATATGTACGTTTATTTATTTATTTATTTAACGTTTCCAACACATTAGTGAGGCCAGATTATAATGATCACGGAGAAAGCAACTGAAGAGGAAACAAGGGAAAATAAAACAGGAAATTTGAGATTCTTGGGGAACCCCAGGACTGATTATCTCCAGCCTTGGGTCATCCTCAGTGACCATCCTCTTTCTCTCTTGCAGTTAGCTGGTTTCCTAGATAATTACAGAGAAACTAAAGGCCAGGTCCTGAGCAGACATCCTACGCTACGGCTACATGTACATGTATGTCAACATGTATTTACTAGCATCTCCCTGCATATTTCCGATGGGGGATCACCTACATGTAGCCCTAGACGATTTAAGGCCTTTTCACACAACGAAAAATCTCCGGGTTGGACACAGGTCCAACCTGTGTAAAAGTCACTGACCTTTTCACACTTCACCATTTGAACACGGCACTGACCCAAACCCAACCCTGCTTGGGAGATGGGATGAGAGCCCTCGACCTGTGTTGAGACGTCCGACATGTGTTGAAAGCCATAGTGTGAATGCAAATGGGTTATTGCTAAACATGCCCTAGTTTTGCGCGCATTCTTCGTAATCGTACTGACTTTAATTCTGCTCTTACAAAAAAACATCTGAAATGTCAGATAAAGGCTCTCAATCTGAAAAAAGGCCGACATGGAAAGTGGAGGAGGTGAAGGCTTTGTTGGCAATTTGGGATGACAGCTCCATCCAAAGCCAGCTTGATGGCACGACAAGAAACAGCAAAGTGTTTCTCAAAACAAGCTATTTGACCCATGTCGGACACGTGGGTGTGTCGTAAGTGTGAAATGATCGCTCAGTACACGGGTCCAAACATTACATGTGTAGCAAAAATGCCGGCGCTGTATTCAGCAGTGTGAAAACGGAGCAGAATTGAACTGTGTTGAAATTTTAAGAAATCAACACGGGTTGGAACCGTGTAGATTTCGACACAGATCGGACGTTCACAGTGTGAAAAGGCCTTAAGTCTATTGCGGCCAGACTGCCCACCACTGGGAAATGTCAACGCAAGGGCTCACCTCTCTGAACTACATGTACATGGATGTAAGTAGCCTTGACCCATGCCTACTGAGTAATTGCCAAATTGAAGTTAAGAACCTCTGACAGTTGGGGTCACGCCCAATCCAACAAACTTCCATGTAATTAACAACGCAAACTGGAATTATCGCAGGAAACACGCAGCGGTACATAACCAGCCCCCCCTCCCCCCAGCAGGCCTCGTGCAACTACCGGTATGATCCTTTCAAGTTGACTTCCTCACCCTTATTGTCTATAGAATGCACAATGGGAAAAGTTGTGGGAATTACAGGTACAATACACACCGGGTACTTTGTCATGCACTAAAAAGCTGTACATATGTAAACACATTAGCCATGCTGATGCAGCCAGCTTCATACGGTATGCACATCAGTATTACTTGCCAAGGAGATCTCCTTGAGTATAGGGTATGAGCCCTGAGCTGGACCAAGAGAGGGCCCGATTTTCCTAGCAACAGAGGCTCCTTTGGTCGGAACTGCACTTCGCTGGTTCATAAACAACTATGAAATGGGGTAGCGTCGCTACCAGCAAAATGAACATTCCTGACCAATCTGGCTCTTTCCAACCAATGAGGGGGTGCTTCTGCTCAAGGCAGATAGTAAGGATATATACATACACGTACCTGGAACATTAACTGTACCCTTAATACCATCAAGAAGCGATGAAACTTGCCATGTACATGTGTAGGGCCTACATGTATACAAGTTACAGGTGCAGGTTGTTTGTGATCAGATGATGATCACATTAATTTATGTACATGTATGTACTGGTAAAGTGCATACTATGCATGCATTAGTGCTGATGATGCACCTGTCCAGTAAACTATAGTAAGCCTAACGTTATAAACCACAACTTTATGATCAGTCATGATAAATATGTACATGTACGTACAGTGCGTGTACATGTACAGGTACATGTACATAGGATGAAGGCACATGTACATGTACACATAATAATAAATTGTGAATGTTTGACAGTACCTTCATTGACATTGGTCAGAGCTGAAACGTGGCCCTTTCTGGCCCTCTTGTGCTGCAGTCGTGACTTGGGCTCTCCCAGAATGGCCGGCGTGGCCCAGTCGTCAAACGTGCTGCCTTCTGTATGTACATGACCAATCAACAGCCGAACAGTTACTGGGTTATACATCAAGACATAGGACGATAATGTCTGATTATACCCTGCTAGTGTAAAAATAGAGAGCGGCAAAAAGACTAAGTTTCAGATGGCACAGAATTAATCATTATTGGACATGAAAGGAAAGTTTCACGTGAGATAGTTACTTGACCCGCTGCACAGTGTGGCTTATACACTTTGTAATTAATTCAAATTTAGGGCTCGCATTTCAGATGAAGCCTAACAAAGTTTTAAGGGTTTCTTGTTTTTGTATTTGAAATGGTACTCTCAGGACAATTCAGTTATGAATAATTTCTTGAAGCCTATGAATCATGAAAAACAAAGTAACCACTGCAAGCTACCACAGGTAAGGCATTTAAGGGCCCTGTTGTGCAGTAAAAACAACCTCACAAACTAAATGGATTACTGTTTATCTGTAGTGTTTATGTGTATGCACAATGCACATGTACAGCTTAAGAACAGAGTGAGTCAAACAGGGCAACAACAGAGGGCGCTATATTCTTTGGGTGCTTGGCTATTTCCACAGATTTGCTATTCCTGTCCACATGGGGGGAGGGGCATGATAGAGTAAAATCTGTCCCATAATTTGGGATGCCAAACACATGAATCACACAACCATCGAATCCAACTGCTTGCTTTTGGAGACATTTGAAGGCCTACATGTACATTTAAAACCAAGGCTGTCAAGCCGTGTACAGTAACTAAACACTGGTCACTTGACTTCTTTTCCTCAGCCTGTATGAATTCCCACCCCTACCCCCCTTTTCAGTTTGTCCTTTTGGGGGTAAATTTGCAATGTATTTTCACTGTTCATTTGTTTCTAATAACATGTAACCATAAATGCAAATTCAAACCTTTTTCTGGGCAAAATCTCCTTGATTTAGACAACAAGTGTCAGCAAAAGAGACTAGAAGATCTATCAACCAATATAGAATAATTTTCAATGTAAACAACAAACCCACTGCCTCCCTTTTTTAACCCCGAATGAGAAACTACTGTTTTTATTCCCTTGGCCTTACTAGACAACTCCATACAAAGTAACGGTTTTGTCCTACAAGTCTGACTCAATTCCCAATGATCAGGATACTCACTTGTCTGCATACTGTTTGTCAAAGTTCCTCCCCGTTTACCCGTCACTGTGTTGAACCCTGCAATGCAAACACAGAAAGCCTCAGACTGAAGTTCCTAATCTGAGATGGAACAGAAGAGACACAGTACAAACAGGAATGCCGATGACATCTAAATACAAAGGGCATTCTTCAACTTTATGAAAGTATCTATTTTGGAGGGAGGGATCAAGGATACATGTACACTGTACATACATGCATGCATACAAAAAATCAAGGTTAAGTTTATTCCTGACACAACTCATCTCCATCCCTCCCTTCCCCCGAAAAAATAAGTAGCTTTTCCTAAATCACACATGTACAGGTAAAAGTAAATATATGTATGATGGAGTGACAATTATATTACTTGTATTTTTACATACATGTACATGTACTACTGAATACACGTATACAAACAATATTAACTACTATGAAATTAAGAGGCAGAGTGACAAACTAGCAGTAGGGAATAGGCCATCTTGAACTTGAACTTAAAAAGTGAAGTTAAGAAAATCTGATCATGTCACAATGCCAGTGAACATGGTGAAGAAATATTTGGAAAGAACATGAAGAATTCCAAAGGCCTCCATATACAGATGACACTAATCATCCCCCTGCAGTGACTCCTAAGCCTACTAGCTTATCTGAAAGCAATAAAATATATTTAGCAATGTACAATATTGGAGGGAAAAATTCCATACTCATAAGTCACTGGCCACTTTTTTGACATTTTTAAAATCCAAGTGTTTTTTTAAAAAGGGGGCGAAGCTATTTTGGGGGCTAAAAAATGCGAACGGGGGTTTGGATATGGATGCCTGAATTAAAAAGTCAAAGGGGCACCTACCTATTTCAGTTTTCACATCAAAAAACCCCAACAAGATTTTTCTGTTTTTCTCAACATGACGGACATGGCAGCCTCCAACCTGCAGTTGATCATGTGGGTTACTAGTGCCCCAACAAATAATCTCAAATACAGGCCCCTATATCTCTAAATATGCCAAAGACAGAAACTTCCTTACAATTTCAAATGATTTGTAGGTAGGGCCTGGGCCTAAATGTTTGATAAATTACTACTTAGGTACGGTACTAGCATGACTAGTCTATGGATATTTCATATGATTAGGGCCTAGTCCTACTGCCTAGGAAATGGCCAAAGGTAAGTCTGAAAACACTTTTCAGACCTTTGTAACTGTAAGGTTACCCCCAGAACTGTGGGGTCCCGTGGGAGCGGAGTGGCCCCACAGTTCTGCGGGTAGTGTAAGGTTAGTGCACAGTGTCAAGCGGCATTCCAAAATTCTTTCCGCATCCTACTCGCAAAATTAGTATGATGATGACACGACCTGACAAAAGGTGTTGTAGAATAACTGATCACATGGTGTTCAACCACAGTCCATACACTGCAGGTGCAACATACCTGGAATATTTGTCTGTTGGTTGTGCTCGTTGAGCGAAGTTTGGAGAGACTTCCATGACATTCCGGTAACCCAGGTTAGTCCGCCGGGCCGACCGCCGTAGCGACGTTTTATAACACCAGGCACCAGTGAGTTTTGCCAAGAGCAGATGTCCAGACACAGGCTAATGTTAGTCGTGTAGCCTTGTTCCTGTTGTCATATACAATGTAGGGGCCTGTGTCAAAATGTTGAACTTAAGTGTTCAAACTGTCAATCTCTCCAGCTACATGTATTTCAGCCTCACTAGGGGCAGCAAGACCATTCAGTTTTTTTCTGGAACGAAACTGAACTTGCGCAGGGCGCTGCCATTTTGCAAGATGGCGGCGAAAACTGTCCAACTGTCATTGGTGATGACGTTCGGGTGATTAACCAATCAACAATGCGTTGGCGGAAAGCACAAAGGGTAGAATTGGTCACGGCACGTGCCGATTGCGTTAATAATATAAAAGTTTTTTTTTTAATCGTTGTTAACAAAAAAAAACGGCTACGTGGCTAGTGTTCATTTTAACATGTGCATATTATCACGGAGGAAGGAAAATAAGTCTTTGTGACAAATTATTTTAATTGGGCCCAGCCCAATCATGTTTTTTTTCTTTGTCAAGTAATTTTGTGGACAATTTTCCACATGATACAATGCATTGAGCATTAACCCTGGTCCCAAGGTTGATGGGTGGGATTTCTAGTCACATATTCTGAAAAGTCATCCTTGTTCATAGCGTGACAGGGCACAGGGTTGAAGGTCCCACTTGCCGGGGGCCAGAGTGCGGGGGCAAAAGCAAAGATCGTTTTGCGCCGAAGACGCAAGATGGATAACTCTACCCAAACGGTGTAATTATCATAAGCGCCATTTGAGCAAGCGATACGCCTGCGCAGTTTACGGTAATGCTTCGACGCAAGCTCACTAGGTGCACGTTCCTGTTGCGGCGCCTGCACGTACCTTTGCATTAATGGGCATTGCGCAGGCGTATCGCTTGCTTAAATGGCGCCTGTGCGATTACAACGTTTTACGTGTATTCACGGTGAAGTTCGCAATCTTGCGCCGCCACGCGGCACTATACGATCTTTGGGCAAAAGCCAGGTGCGCATAAAGTCAGTGACTTCAAAAAGTGGGGAGGGGGTATATCCCCCATTATCCTACAAGATTAACGTCAAGATGACGTTATCAGGTGTGGGATTACAGGCAATTAAAGTTCAACATTTTAACTCTGCCAAAAACCATTTAAAATCAATCATGAGATACCCCATCTTGATTTCCTGCAGTAAGTTACAACTTAAATTTAGGTTAGCATTTCTGTCGTGTGCATAAATCAACTGACCTTTGCTTTCAGCAGAAACCGGAGATGCCATTATTTGCAATTAGTTAAAGATGAATTTGTTTTAAGCAGAGTTAGTCTCCGCAGAGATATTGTTAAAAAATGTGACCGGTGACCTCATAAAATATTCAAATGCCCTCTTCTGGCCTGTAGAAAATGTAAAAAGAAAGTATTTTCAGGTGAACTTCTTTCATAAGCACTTTTCCACGCCAATTAACATCGTTTAAAAGACACACATTCAGTCACACAATGCCCCGCCGGTTTCAACATTTTTTATTACAATACAGTTAAAATATCTATACCAGCTTTACCCATATACTTCAAATGTACATTTTTATTCCAATTTAACAAAACACACAAATTTATGATTTAAATTTTACACTTTTATTGTACTAAAATGTATTGTTTCAGCAAAAAGAGCGCTATTTTTATGTATATGTGTTATCATTTAAATGTAGCACATTACTTTATCATGAGCATATGCATTATGCATAACCAGGGAAGATGGAATTCACGGCATTGCTGGCTGTTTCATTTTTTTTGGTATAATCACATTTACGCAAAACAATCACGTTAACTGAAATTCAGATAAAACATATAAACAGCAAAACGGCAAAAAATATCACTTGATGACACCAAATTCCTCGTGACTAAAGTCATATCTATCAGAACACCTACAGTACTTCAATTGAGGCTGGTCAAGACATAAAACTGAAACTTACTTGCAAAAATTAAAATCATTAAGCCAAAATGAAAATAATATGACGTTTAAAAACGAATGACAGAAGAATGAAAAGCACAGAGGTGATTCAAGACTTTTTGCTTAGCTGACAGAACATGAAAATTGTAGGTAAATTCAACTGTAACCAAACTTTGACCTCCATGAATCTTTTTAATCTTCACAGCCAAGAGCAGGAAGCAAGGAAATATGGGGAAAGGGGAGAGAAAGTTACCAAAGTGCAGCCTATCACCAAACAAAGTCATTTAATTATGTTTGCACAAAGAAATTAATGAACACAAAGGTTTTTTGCAAATGAGGGTTTTTTGTTACAAGGTGGGGGATCAATATTATTTGTATGAGTCTAATTTCTGAAAAATAATTCTAATTTTATAATGCTAAATTTTGTGTGTTTTTACTTCACTCAAATGTACAGAACATTATGAAATTATTGCCTTTTAGCACAGTTAAAAAAAAACAATTTCCTGAACCACTTTGATGCCAAATTGTCTGCTAATATGCAAATGAATAGTTATAGCTATTTAGCAGTCATTGGACAGATCACGTGGAACAGTTTCTTTACAAAGTTAAAGCCTTTAAGAGCCCATAAAAAAAGATTTCAACACCAGACTCTCTAACCATGCCATAAAGGGCCTATGCACTGATGACACCACACTTTGTTTACATGTGCACTTTCCTATGGCCCATGGAGCTGGGGTGGAGGGCCACAGTCCACTGAACACCGTAGGAAAACACGCTCACAGTGTGGCATCATCAGTACAGGGGTCTATTCCTAACAAGTAAGTCATTTCAATACCCAAGAAAGAAACTTTGCAAGTCAAAAGGCATCAGGTAAATTTCAGGTTTCTTTGAAAAGTACATGAAACCTGAATGACTGATCACAAAAAATGGCCCAATGTGGCTGAGTCACACGGATGGAATGAAGATAATACATCTCAAAGCATGTAGCACCGAGCCGCAAAAATTGCTTATTCTGCTCACGTGTCAAGAACAAAATCTACATTTTCAAAATGCTTGGTCCCTCTACCAAGTCCTCGCAAGAAAATGTTGGTGTGAACTTAAGAGAGCCTGTAAAGGATGTGGGATGTGTTAGCTGGTTTTGTGTGTGCATGTGATGCGCGACGCAAATCACTTTCATTAGAATTGGCACAAAATCATGGCCAAGGACACGTTATGTGCTGCACATTGAGGGACAGAGACTTTCCGCAGAAAGCCAGTGAGTCAATCATTACACAGGCTGTGCTGGATCATGCGTGGGTAATGGGAAGAGTAAAAATATATTCCAAGGGAAAATCCTGGAAATAAAACCCAGTGCAAGACTCATTGCGCACTGTACTTGATCACAGAACAAAAAAATATCAGAATGTGTACACAACTGTGGCCTCTTCTCAAGACTGAAACCAGTGCAAACCAACTGCACTCAAGCGTGCTTTGGCAGTGTGGTTATGATTTGTATTAACCTACTAATGGTGTATATACATGTATAGAAATGCTTGAAGCCAAGACTAAGTACCGGTACATTGGTTGTGCACTAAGGAAAAAATTAAAGAACAAAATGAAAAATGATTATGAATTTAAATGCAACAATCTTGGCAGATATGCAGGTGTTCCACTCAACAAAATCTCCAAAAATGTTACTTCAATAAAATTTACAGACTACTGGTTGGATCTAACTGGTAAAATGTATTTCAGATCTACACTTTTTGTCAATGCAAATGGCAACATAGAGTTTGTTAACAGAAAACACTTTATAACGGTTGGAAACTGTTACAGTCGGGTCATACTAGTTTACATTTGTACAACAGGATAATTGACCATCCCGTAAGCGGACATTCCAAAGGATTTCACGACTCATGTAAATGCATGAGGGTGAGGGGGTCAATCCTCAATTCATCAAAGGTGTGCAATGGCGTAGAGAAACAGAGCACTCCAGGCAACTCAAAATTTTCTGTCTTGTGTCCACTTGTTGAATGTTAGGAGATTAACACAAAAACATGCCTCGTCTACAAAGATCACTGCGCACAGTTTCTGTCTTTACAGAAGCAAATATCTAATTGTTTCATTTAACTGGGCAGGATTTTGAGTGATGTCTTAAGCCCATGTGATGACTGCACTAAGTCTGAAATGGAGAACGAGTTTAAATGAGTAAGATACCGAGTAAGTTTACATCTCACCACCTCCACAAAGTTTTAAGTACAGGAGTGAAGAGAGTAACACCAACGAACTAAAAAAAAAGTTCAACAAGTTATGTGTCTAAAAAGGGTTCACATCTTTACTTCAAGTCACGTCACTGTGATTTAGCATTTGCGTGATTTTTAAAACCAGACAAGAGAAGCCGTGGTCTGAAAACTGAATGTGATGAAATACCACACAACTGATGATTTAATTTTTAAAAAATCCAATATTTGCGGCGATTCAATGACTAAAATTAAACTCTCCCTGCCGATTCAAGACATTTCACTGTACAAAAAAAAAAAGGAAATTTTACCCCAACTGTTGCACAATACCAGAATAAGACTCCTAATCAAAACAACAGGTTTACTTCGTGATCACTTATAGTGAAAAACAAAACAAAAAACGAAGAGGACAGGTACGGAAAAGGTAAACATTCCCTTCCCCCCCATTTTTACATTACCATGGCAAAGCATGAACATGGTTCCAACTTGAAATTCTAAATGGAGCGTTTGGCCCTTCAATGACATGTATTGATATACTGACATATATATCTTCAGTGCTGTCCAAAGACTTGTGAACAATTGTCACAACCTTAATTTGGTGGGACTCGGACCCACAGTCTCTGGCTTAGTAGTGCAGATGTCTTACCACTTGACCATCGACATTGCTGGGGGCAGCTGGCTGATTCGAGTCACATCAGCAGTGGGTGCAGCCGCCAAATAACACTGAGTATACAATGCTTAGAAATGTAGGTCAGTGAGGGCCAAAACTCCAAATATAACATATAACTTCTCCCCAACCCCAAAATTACCTCTTGATCCCTTAACGCCGGGACGTTTTTGACTGTGACTGCTGGACTGCGGCGTGCACAGATTGCAGAGCCCGAGCCAGCAGCTGGCCCATATTGAAACCGCAGGTGCATGAATAGAATGTATGTGTGATATGCACTAATCCTCCCATTGAGCCGCGGCTATACCAGTGGCAGTCTCCTGGCGTCAAGGGATTAAAAAGAATTATTTACTCCACAAGCAGGGTAGGTTTCGTCACCGTTTTCACAAAATACCACGCAGCTTAAGCCAGCATTGACGTCTCTTTGTCTTAACAAAGACATTCAAGCACTGATGTCAGCCGTGTATCACTTTGTAGAAGCAATGATGATTTTACACACCAAAAATGTAATCTTAAGTATCCCTGAATGACAAAAAAATCACACTGCTGAACAATGAGGCAAAATATGAACGGTACTTCTGGCAGCTGATTTCAAGACTTCACCATAACTCCACTGGGAACTTGGAAGAAAAAACCCACAATGGTTCCAGGATGTTGCTACGCTGAGAGAATTGGCAGTGGCTTGTGTTACACACATTTCTGACGATGTTGCAAGGACTCTGATAAAAAATGACATATGTAAGCAAAGCCAGTTTTTAAACAAGGGGATTGCGATCAACAAAAAAAATCAAATCAACACAGAAGGCCTCAAGGCTTCCAGCTTTTCAGCACTGGTAGCGGATGTGCCTCAGTGTTCAACACCCACTGGTCCAAGGGTAGGAGGTCGTCGTTTGAAAATAGCAGGTAGAGATACTTGAGCGTCTCAGCGAGGAAGAAGCTTTGCTGAACGTCGTCATGACTGACTTTGGTTGCATATACGTCCCGTATGCCGGAAAAACCGCTGTCCACGCGGCAGTGCTTGTTCAAAGCCTGAAGGGAATTTGAAAAAAATTATCTGAGCAATCATTGCTTATGAGCACAGTGGTGAGAATAATTTCATGAATTGACAGATTGAATGTTTAATTCAAGGAGACAAAGCGAAGTGGATTGGACCACTAGGGTGGTTTTGGCCTGTCCAATCAAAATGCTGATTTGGTCTGTCCAATCAAAACACTGCTTTGGCATGTCCAATTAAAATGCTGATTTGGCCTGTCCAATCAAAACACTGCTTTGGCATGTCCAATTAAAATGCTGATTTGGCCTGTCCAATCAAAACACTGCTTTGGCATGTCCAATTAAAATGCTGATTTGGCCTGTCCAATCAAAACACTGATTTGGCATGTCCAATTAAAATGCTGATCTGGCCTGTCCAATCAAAACACTGATTTGGCCTGTCTAATCAGAAAGCTGACTCTCACCTCCGCTGCCTCCCAGCCCCACTCCCGGTACTTCTGCTCGTGTGTCAGCCTCCACATCACGAAGTAGGACTCTATCGTCTCAGGCCTCAGGATGTAGTATTTCTCATTCTGTCGCATGGCCACGGCCTCCGAGCGACCCTCAAACCGGAAAGCCTCGGGGCCTAATTTGGTCGCTGCAAACGATCGGTGGAAAAAGTTGAGAGCTTAGTGAATGAGTTCAGTCAAGGTCGTTGGGTTTGATCCGATTCCAGAGATATGCCCAAGCAACTTTAAATTAGTGCTGGGTTACATATGCGGTGCTATGAACAAGGCTGATGGTGAAACTCAGAAATGTACACTGAGCCATGCTGTCATACAGAGTGTTCCCAGCACAAGATCAAACAACTTGAGAACACTCCTGAGAAAAACTCAGGAAGTTTATTCAATGGGCAAGTTCATGTGACGACTACAGTTCAACTAACACTCCCCAAACGAAGGACGGTTTGACCATCTGGTCAACCATTTGGGACCAGGCCCCAGGGCATGGTTGCATCACTGGTTATCAACAACGAATTTCATTTATCATCAAGGAGGGAATATTCACATGAAAAAAATTTACGAAATTTCAATGACCATGTATGCTGCGAGAATCAAAGCCAACGGTGAAATTTGAGTATTAACAATGAGATTTCAAAAACTGACCAACTGGGGACATTTGAGCGTAACTTAATTGCACATGCGCATTGTTAAAAGGCAACTGATGACTGGTCGAAACATAGTTTGCGCCAAACTTGCTAAATGAGTCTCATGATGATTGATTGATTTATCGCTATTTGTAAATAAAAAAATTTGACAGAATTGGTCTCAGCTTGAATGAGTAAAAACATTTAAAAGATAATCACTAAAACTAACTAACTGAGCAAGTAACTAAAAATGGCTGTTCTACGTGGGTTCTGTAAAAATGAACCGCTATTTCCCTGCATGTGGATTCCAAATTGACATTGTTATACATCTTGCAAGGCTGAATACAGAGGTGTGTGTTATGTTTACAGAGTAAATGACCTACTCTACAGGTCATGACAGGTGGTAACAGTTGCCGATGTAACAAGATCGCCGTCACAAATTGTGCCCCAACCTCATGGAATGACCCCTATCTTACATCTCCTGGTAGAATGCATCATCATGGTCACTGTTTTTGAACCAGTGAAACTACCGTAAAATTTTGACCTAAGCTTTGATAAAAGAGGAACTAGACCTGCATAAAAACAACCGGTTTGAATCCTAGGGGCAAACACGGTCATGTACGATGATGCCACACTTTGTTTCAATGTACACTTTCCTACGGAGCTAGCAGGGGCCCATGTTCAACTGAGCACCATAAGAAAGCACACCCGTAAACAAAGTGTGTGTCACTGGTACAGGGGTTTATTGAACGAGCTGAGTTTTCAAAAGTCCCAAAAAAGAAAAAAAACAACACCCGGATACGGATACCTACCTGTGTTGTCGTAGGCCTGGTGACAGGTTTCCGTTATCTGGCCGCCCAGCTCCAGGTAATGGTCCTTCCGGTCTGAATACTGGGCGCCCAGCCCAAACATCCCCCCAGAGAAGCAGGACAGGTGGTCCATCTTCTTCTCCACGCGATTGGCCCGCCACTCCCCGATGAACGTCCTTCCGCCCGGCGAGGTCTGTTTCATTTTTCTCTCAATAGCCTACGAGAAAAGGGGGGGGGTGGGGTGGGGGAAGGATTAAGATGGACAACAAGAGGCCAGCGAGTCAATATTAGTGGAGTCAAATTATCTGCACCGGGGACTGGAGGAGAGGGCAGGCACTAGGTGCCCACGTGAGGGCGCAGTGGGTGGGGCTTAATGGATCAGGCTGTAGGGAAAGGCCAAGACAGCACTGTATGTTTGGCAAAGGAGAAGTCAGCATTCCCCAGTGAAACTGATGGAAAAGGTTATTGGACAATCCCACTATCACACATGTTCATCCAATTTACTTGGCTGCGGCTGGAAATGATGCACGTGCCTATGGGAAGGCGCCAAGTAGTGGCTTGGCCCACTTCCCATGGGCTCTGAGGTTATTTTGGAACCTGAGCCAAATAGTTTGGTTGCGGCTTGAGCTTACCGCAATCGCGTCAAAGTACATCTTCTTGGCCTTCTCGTCCTTCTTGCCAGACTGGATGTAAGACTTCAGTAGATACTCGTAAAAACTGTCACCAAGCGCACCCAGGGAAACATGTTCTGAAATGGAGTCGATACAAAGGAAGTGTTCACCACACTTCGTCATCACAGGCAGCGACGGCGTTTACAGAACCAGGAATCAGATTTGCTCACAAAAGGTACAAATTAACTTGCTCAGTTCATAAACTGGGTTCAAACCAAGAAAAGGATGGATGAATTGGATGGTGACCGTGGGCAGTAATGTGCTATGTGGGCACTTACGCTGTCCCCATTTGCCTGTTTTGGGGTTGAGATAGTTCGGGTAGAGGCCGTCAGGCTTGCTCATGGAATCAAGGACCTCCCTGACTTTGTTAACCTGTACACAGAAGGAACACAAAAATAGCGTCAGGTGCTGGGTAACATACATGTAAATGTTCTCAAGAATTGTCCTCCTGAAGAACATCCAACCCACTCCCCTGGGATACATAGAAGGAATAACGTTGTTCCTCGTCACACCATCTTGGATCTGGTATTCACCTTATGCCACCAATGCCACTGGAACCCCTTATCAACTGATCACGTCGGGACATCAACTAGAAACCATCCACTAACCACCTGTGTACCTCATATCCCCCTTGCCCATTAGCAGAAGTCTGTGTCCCCCAATCTTTGAAGTGTCAAATCAACTAGAAACCACCCACTGACCATTTGTATACCTTACCCTTTGCCCCGGAGGAAGTCTGTGCCCCTCCTCATGAAACCACCCACTAACCTCCTGTGGACCTCATATCCCCCTTGCCCATTAGCAGAAGTCTGTGTCCCCCAATCTTTGAAGTGTCAAATCAACTAGAAACCACCCACTGACCATTTGTATACCTTACCCCTTTGCCCCAGAGGAAGTCTGTGCCCCTCACTTTGAAACCATCCACTAACCTCCTGTGGACTCCATATCCCCTTGCCCATTAGCAGAAGTCAGTGTCCCCCAATCTTTGAAGTGTCAAATTAACTAGAAACCACCCACTGACCATTTGTATACCTTACCCCTTTGCCCCAGAGGAAGTCTGTGCCCCTCACTTTGAAACCATCCACTAACCTCCTGTGGACTCCATATCCCCTTGCCCATTAGCAGAAGTCTGTGTCCCCCAATCTTTGAAGTGTCAAATTAACTAGAAACCACCCACTGACCATTTGTATACCTCACCCCTTTGCCCAAGAGGAAGTCTGTGCCCCTCACTTTGAAACCACCCACTAACCTCCTGTGGACTCCATATCCCCTTGCCCATTAGCAGAAGTCTGTGTCCCCCAATCTTTGAAGTGTCAAATCAACTAGAAACCACCCACTGACCATTTGTATACCTTACCCCTTTGCCCCAGAGGAAGTCTGTGCCCCTCACTTTGAAACCACCCACAAACCTCCTATGGACCACACATCCCCCATCCCCCCAGGGGAAATCTGTATACCTTCCCCCTTTAAATTTCTGTGAAAGTCACAGTTCATTTGCTTTCAGTGTCCCCTTGAAAAGTATGTGCCCACCCCCCCTTAGAATTTTACTCTAGTCACACCACTGCCAACAACTGTACACTGCAGATTTGACATGCTTGGATGGCATTAATTAGCTGAAATAAGCTCTACAATGTATTTCAGGTGGACACCAAATTTGGAAAGGGTCTGTCACAATCTCAACAAATTCTTCCCACAACCAACCTTCTGACTGTACACTGGGTTCCCCGTTATCTCAGAGAGGTAGACAAACTCCAGGTGCAGACTTCCGAATTCGGCAATGATGGAACTGCCTCCCGAGGCCCAGCCCCAGTTTCGGCCACTCCCACTATAAAAGACCACACGGAACAAAAAAGGAGGGGCATTAAATAGCAAAATGGAGGAAAATGTCAGTTGCCTCGGCTACAACCAAGTTGACTGGCTAATTCGTCCCTTGTACCCTGGAGCTGCATTTCAGACATCAGTTATCACTTCAGAAATTCCACAGGTCTTGAATGGTCATGTTTCTGGAAAGTGTGACAATCTCAAAGTCACTCATGTGGTCGTGGCCATTCAATCATATTACAGGGGAGCAGGGGACACTGTAGCATAGGCAAAACTTGTGCCTACAAACAAGGAAGTGTGATAGAACGTTTTTTGTCGCTTCCCAAACCCAGCTGAAACCTCACAGTGCATGTCTATGTACAAGTTGATGATTCAATTTATTTGTTGTCGACATCAACTTTCGTGTTTTGACAACATGTATACAAAAGGGTGATCCTATTGCAGTGTGCCATGTTCATTTTAACCCTTTCAAGGACACATGGCGCCCTCCTTGCATCAGGGATTAAAAAAAAAATCACACAAAAAACACCACACAAAGAAGTTCAGAGGCAAATTCCAACATGAAAGCTCTGCAATCAGCTTCAAACACATATGAAACTGCTCAAATGTTGCACATGTTTGATACAAAGACCATCTGGTATAGTCAGTGTGATGTAGAACAACAGGCAAAATCAATACATGCAGAATGTAGTGCTTAATGACATGCAGCATTTTGCCTTGAAAAATTCTCCTAGGTTGCCAGTGTGTGCCATGTACATGTACACGGATCCGGTGAATGCCGTTCATCGCAGCACCGTACTTTTTCTGGATCACGAGATTCTGTTTACAGTATGGTTCTGCCGAGCTTTAAGAGAGTTTCTCCATTACTGTAAAACCTGAGATGCTTCTTCTTCCAACATGAAGCAGGCAACACAATCCTCGATCGAAATCATGAGATCCTTTTAAGATGCAGGGCAGGGGACAACCCCAGATGGGACTTGCAGCTCGCGGGCTCTTCAGACTTTCGCGATACCGGACAGGCAGGCAGGGAACGTGGCATTAAAAATGAATGGCCAGGCACGACTCAACTGACAGGCCCGCCCACTGATCAAATAAACTGCAAATTGCTTTTGTGAAAAATTGATGACGCTTTCTTCAAAGACTGGATCCAAGGCCTTTTGTCAACATTTTGAAAACTGGTGGTTCAAATTTTGCCTTGAACGGACAAACACAGAATCCAAGTCCCTGAGGTTTTGTGTTTTTTTGACGGATTTGCATTTATGTTTAAGGATATATTTACCATGACATCCCTGTGCTTCAAACATTGGTCTCTAGAGAGAGATTTTGGTACATGTTGATGCATTTAACCCTGGGAAGTGTGAAAAAAAAATATCTCTAGGCAAACATCTGTGGCAAAACAGCATCTGCTTCTCAAACAGTAGGAAATCTACCGCGTACGAGTTTTTCCTGTAAATACTTGAGCCCGTTGGCGAGCAGAGTTACATTTTACACAACACCGAAAAGGATGTTACTTTTGGTCAGTGTGTGGCTCTCGATCACGTCTGCATTATTCCCTTCAACATGTGCAGTTTGTCATACAGACAAGCTGTACTGGACAGAACTTTGACGATAACCCCTCCGGTACATCGCATCGAAGTTGCAGCTTGACTTGATAAACATTGCACCAGAACATGCAAATACTTGATAAATATTGCAACAGAACATGCAATGTATGCAAATGTAGGTGCACTACAAATAAAAGGCAATGAATTTACCACAGACCCAACCTAAATGTAAGCTTTGCAAAACATGTATTTGCAAAACATGTACTGGTGCATGTCACGGAGATGTATCCATGATTTATATTTCAGCTTTTAAAGTTTTACATGTATAAAACAAAATTAGGCACTGCTCTTTCCATTTGTTAATTTGTTAGCAAACACACGTAAGTTTCGCATGGGAGTGCGTACACCCACACCTGTTTCGCATACCAAAAGGCAGTGTGGACATTACTATTCTTAAGTGGTTAAGCAAATTCAAGCAAACTACTGCTAACGGGTACCCCCAAATGCCTCTGAAGCTGTTCTTCAGAGAGGTCAAACACGGTGTGGACATGTGCGAGTCCACGCAACGTCTTCCAACTCTACAAAAATTGTGGACCTCTTTTGTGCGGAGGTCCACACTATTGTATGCCATGTTTGCACATGTATGTGACTGTTTAAACCTGTCCATGAATACATCGTAGTATGAGTCTATCCAGTGTAATGTATGTGAGCTGTATACGCAAATGTCAAACTATGTACATGTACATAAACAAAGCTTGAAACCGCTGCATGCATGATTGCCCATTGTGTATACATGTACATGTGCGCGAGTAGCTCATGAGATGTACATGTACAGTAAACATGCAACATACAAGCCCAATTATTGTAATATGAACACAACTCCATTTCAGAGAAAGGTAGCAAAGTGATACCTCGTATCTCTAAACCAGGTCAACCCCAACGTTGGTGGGACAGACACATCAATTGATGACATACCGACCCAAAATATATATCAGATCAGTGCTTGATATTATATTCTTGTCGATATTCTGATCACAGTGCTACAGAGCCCTTCCATATTTCTCCAAAATATTTATCACCCTGGGTATGCTTCATGACGACAAATTTAACATACCTCTTGATATTAACCAGTCCATATGGTATGCCAGTCGGGGTGTTGAATGCTGGGAGCAGCTTGTCGGCAATCTCCTTGGCTTTCTCCTTGAAAATCTGCCGAAGGGAGAGGACGAGAAAAGGATAAAAACAAACAACTGAAGCTGGTGATGGATACCTGGTCTCATAATTTGGAACGGTTCTTAACATCAATGATCCGGTGATGGGGGCACCTGGTTCCAACACACAACATTTAATCTGCCACAGCACCGTTTTCCAAAAGGCTACTAATTTACGGGAAATAACTGAAGTACATGTGTACTTTGGTAGATCCATATGTGCAATTGTAATTGAGGAGGTTTAAACAAGGATTTCATCTGCCAATCTCCACCCTGCTTAATTCAAATTCTCTGAAAATTATAAATCACAGCCAGCAATATACCAGTATATCTAGGAATAGCATCAACGAGCTATTCATATTCACGACAATTCAAACAACGGATCAGCCGAAAATGTCAATAGGCCCTGTGACATTTAGTCAATTTGCAGTTTCAGTTCCATCGGACAAAGGTCTGGGAGAGACTTTTGAAAATCGAACAGAGCGCAGACATGTTAAAAATCATTAAGTCCATGACAGGGATTCAAGGTGAAGTTCTAGAACTGAATGGGAGGGGGGGGAGTGATGTTTTGAGATATTTTTGCAATTCTAGCGAGGTTCCAGTGAACATCTACATACACCATGTGCATATACCAGGCATGCGACGGAGGATTTGGTACAAAACAGGAAATTCCAAAGTGCTTAAGACTTTTTCAATTTGTAATTGCACACGAGAGAAACAGAAAAAACAAGGAAATTTGCTAATCCGGGAAAGTTTTTCCTGATCTATTCTGAGGTATCTTGTTATCTTAAATGAATCCTCTGCTTGACAGACACAGGGTATGCATATCCTTATTTTTCATTGTACAGTGCTTTGAAGCACATTTGGGAATAGGGCATTTTGGCGAATGCAAATTAATAGTATTATTATATTAACATTTCCGTGACTGATACGCTGGAAAACTGTGTTAATTTCAAGGAACTTCTTCTTTGGGGAAAAAGAGGGTTCAAGGTTCTTGTTTCATTTTTAATGGGCAACATCCACACAAGCCAACCTCTCAAACAATAATCACTTCATAATCAGATGGTGTGTTCTGTATGGCTTCCTTTTATAGGAATACCATTAACTGTGCAGTTCTGAAGTGGGGGGGGGTGACTTCCATTTGTCATAACTGCCAGAGAAAAATGAACAAAACAGGTATCCAGTGATAAATTGCTTGTCTTTGTTGCTGGAACATGTGTTGAATTAATCAAC
The DNA here is from genome assembly GCF_054643075.1 of Acanthaster planci. Classification (NCBI taxonomy): domain Eukaryota; kingdom Metazoa; phylum Echinodermata; class Asteroidea; order Valvatida; family Acanthasteridae; genus Acanthaster; species Acanthaster planci. The sequence goes on along the minus strand of NC_141791.1, from coordinate 3,818,266 downwards.
GTGCAAGCGGCCGACAATGCTGTCATACCCGGTACATATTTTCCTTGTCCCCAGCGAGTAAACTGAAATGCATGTATGTGGGTACGGTGGTAAAGCAACACTCAAGGCTACAATGTATGTAATATGATTGCGTTGCCCGAGTATCGTGAGTGAGAGTTTGAGCGTTTGGATGCCTGGCATGATGGGAATATAAAACAAACATACACAGGTGTGCGTATTCTTGTTCCGTAGATGTGGGGGCAAACACACGATATTTCACCTATTTTTCTGGGGACCGAAAACGTTATGGGAACAGAGAAACATCCCCACAGCTCGGTCCTACCGGTCATCTGCCAAACAAAAAGAAATTGTCCCCCTGAAGCAAGTGAAGACCTGACCCAAAGACCTAACACTTGGACTCCAAATGTCACTTTCCAAAATGCTTGGATGCCTTGGACTGACATGTTTGTCCAAGTGCTCTAAATCTGGGCACAATGTACCACATGTATAACCTCCTCCCCTGTACTCTCTTGATCTTTTTTTAGGCTTAAGGCCAGGATGCACTCAAATCACACTAGGAGGCACTGACCTCACAAGGCTGACGTTACAGACACCACCACAGCTTATCAAATCAAGGGCAACATGGGGCAACTGCCACCTCATGGAACCTTAAAAGCAGCAGGGTTTCTAGTAAACAGCACCGGGGGTTGCTGGATTGTGCTATTTGAAAATATGTTTTAAAAGAACACCTCGATCGAACCCATGATAAACATTTAGCAGCTTTAAATCCAGTAAATGTCTCTACAGTGTTCAATAGACATGTACACGTGGCATAATGTACAACTTCTAGTACTGGGCAGAGAGCAGAAATAACCCATGAAACTGGTACACGTCCGCATTCTACCAACAATTTGTGTGAGGACATTTTTACTTTAAATGGAATCCCCAAGAAAGTAAAACTGTTGTTAAAACTGATGTCAGTGAAGAGAACAAACTCTTATTTTATGTTGCTGTGTCAAGGGGTTATAGATTGTAACCATGGTAACAATGCTCCACCAAAGACATACATGACATACATGTACATACGTACCTCGTCTCCTGTCAGTGCATAGGCAGACAGCAAACCTCCAATGAATCTGATGTTGACCTCAAACACCGACAGGTCAGTCGTCTGAAACAAAAGTAAAAAAAAAAAGATAAACAATACCTTCAACGTCAAAGCAAACACCAAGTCACACTGGTCTAAAATTTCAACATGAAATTTTTTTAACATGACTTCATCGAATACTCCTCTTCGTTCTACAAACACAAAAATTCCTGTAAAAATTTGGTTGGCTGTCTTTTTCAGAGATGGAAAATACTTGTGCGGACCCGAACAAGTCAACAAAAGGGTCTTCTCACATGGGTTATTCCATGAATGTGGGGTCCAAAAGCAGGGACATTTTTTGGTGTTCGTGCTATCGGTACACCTGACGTGTTTAAAGCAACCAAGAAATAGGAAATGTTTTTATACATTTTACTAAAAACCCTACACACACCTCTGTATTCAGCCTTGCAAGATGTATAACTTGGAATCCACATTCAGGAAAACAGCTGTTCAGTTTTACAGAATCCACGTAACAATGGCCACCATCACAAATTGTGCCCCAACCTCAACTATATCCTGTCCAATGTCTTTATTTGGCAGGTAATTTGCATTACTTATTCGCTCTTGGAAATTAAAAGACGTGTCTTAAACTTATCTCATACAAACTACATCAAATGTGACAAGGACATAAAAAAAAATTGGTCCCCCGATTTACTGAATGACCTGCACTGTGTGTAGACCTCTTTTGTTCCAGGACCAAACAAAGGTGTGTATGCAATGCGGACTATTACGGTAGATCTCGCGCTCCAAGAATATAAGTGGAACATGGAAAACACAGGACATATACTGTACCAGGTACATGTACTTTGCAATTAAGCACCCTGAAAGTACATTGTACATGTATCGGCAGAAATTTCAACCAGACGTTATCACTGAAAAAACAAAAGAAGACCAATGAAGCGTTGAGCTGCGGCCATGGATGTACAGCGTAATTGCTACCAGCACTATCAAATGGTATTGAAGCTCCAGAACAGCCTTCTAAAGGACATCACCATGGTAATTACCAATTTCCCCTGAAATGATGGACCCTTACTGTACATTATCAGTAGGGCGGAATGGCCTTTGCTGTTTAACATGCTTAAAGGGACCGTGAAATAGAATATTTCACAAAAATCCTTGAAATTGTACATGTACCTTTGGGTTTCAGTTAATCTTATTTGATATTTTGTTTCACAATTTTAACCTGTATTTTGGAGCTTTGGGGGTTTTATGCTAATCCGCATTTGCATATTCATGAGCAAAACTATGATGCCCTACAGGGCACTGAATCTCAATGTTGAACCTATTTGTGCACTGCTATCGTAGATTTCATTTCCTTAGGCAATTTATCATTGTATAAGTATATGACAATAAGCCAGCAAGCAATCTTTCCACAGAAATGTTTTCAGATAGCAAATTTGGAGTTCACAGTTTGAACATAAAAACATACAAACTGATCAATGTCTTCCTGGATTTACATCAAAGCAATCTATAGCGCCCTCACTTGTCCAGAAATGCTTGGTCAATTTTGAATGTTTAAAAAGTGCACTTTTCAGTTCGAGTAACACAAAAAAAGATGCCAAACAGTCTTCATGCGTGGAAGAAGAGTACAGAGATGATACACAAAAAGTGATTCTAAGAAACAATCATTTCATGGATCCTCTAATACATGTATGCTCATTGTGGACATTTCATATGCGCCAACAACCACACCTTTGTACAATGATGACATAGCATGGGGGGCAGATCTATGAAACACGTTTGTTACCTGCCAATATCTACAGTGTAGCATTAATTGAAATGTGTTTAAGCATAAAGTAAAGACTTGCCTTTTTTAGCTTACATGAACGTAATTGATGAGTATTGATGTTTCTTTTCTGCTGTACAGCTACCATAACAGTAGCTGACGTTTCAGAGATTCAGGCAGAAATCATAAAATCTCTTAATTTCAAACAAATGAGGTTAATCTGCATGCTGTGCCTACACGTACCGGTGCATGTATGCTAAATATGTACAGAACTCATAACATGTTCATGCAAAATGTACGTATTCATGTCACACAGCTGTTGTTACCATTATTAATCATACTCGTGATGACTTCTTGTCAGCATGAATCCTTTGTCTCTCATCATTGATATCAGTTACATCCTCTGGCTAAAATTCCACGTTCATTAACAGAAAGTCATGCTGATCATCAATTATAAGTTCTGAGCATGGAATGCATTACAAAGAGCACCTGTTGACACGAAGTGAACATACCCAAAATTCTGGGGGGTAACAGGATGAAGCCTCCAATTTCAGAAATCTGCTTGGCATAGAAAATGTCACCCGAGCAAAAACAGGTTACCAGCCAAAGTTGTATGTGATGAGTATGGTCTGCAACTGTTTCCCCGCCCTTTTTTTGCTGAGCTTCCAAATTTGCTATGCAGATTTCAGCCACATCCAAATCACTTGGCCACGGCTTGAAATCGCACATGACTCTATGGAAGGTGGCCGTGGCTGCAACCATAGACTCGTGTATAATTTTAAGCCGCATCCATCTGATTCAGACGCGGCCTTAGACTCTGCAAGCATGCCTATGGTACTAACAGTGATACAATAACGTAAGGCACCATTCCTTTGTAACTTACAGCCGTGAAATGGAAATCATGGGCGACGTACGTCCGGGCCTTGAGGAATTTATCCTTGAGGCCCATGATGTAGAGGGTGTCCATGCCATCTATGATGGTTGCGCCGACCGAGGAGCGGCCGAAGATGCTTGCTGAGTGGCCCGTGTGGGAGATGGGCTTTAGCTCGTTGGCCCCCCAAGCGTACTTCTCATAGCCGTTCCAGGCATGCAGCATCATCTGTGAAGGAAGAAGGATCACCTTGGCAAGTCAGATCGGTTTTACAAAAGATAAAGGCCGTTTGAGAACAAAGCACCTGATGTTTAGCCAGCTTAAACATATTCAGAGAAATATGGAAGGGCTGCGTAGCACCGTGGTCAGAATATCGGCAAGAATATAAGATTAAATCAGTGCTCTGAAATATATGATTGCTGAGCTTTCGGTAACTGAGTACCTTCTTCAGAACTGAATCTGCTCACCCTGAAGAAGGTACTCAGTTACCGAAAGCTCGGCAATCATATATTTCAGAGCACTGATTCAATCTTACATTCTTGTCGATATTCTTAAATATATTCAGTGCTTGTGAGTCAGGCCGAAAGGTCACATTCTAAGGCTGGCCTCGCGGGCACTCTTCCTGTTTTCAAATAACCTAAGATGCACTAAGTTTAGAGCATGTGCAGTTGGAATTACCAAACCGGCCCAATAGAGGATGGAACTGAACCACAAATCTAACAAAAAGTGCCTATCTGGTTTGACTTTGCTCTGGAAACAAGTGCACTATAAAATCACAACAGCATTAGACATTGGAAAAAAGGGTCGACAAGTACATGTACCAGTAAACCTACTGTACGGTATATCCAAGGCAAGATTGCTGAGAACCTTACAGAATCCTCCGCATGCCTCCACTGTGCAGGAAACCTTCTTGGCGTCCTCTATGGCGTGCTTTACTTTCTCTGCCATGTGTCTGAACTGAACTTTTGAGGACCAATCAAGTCCCACGTACGTGTACCACAACATAACAATGCTGAAGCTCTACCTTCGTCGATCATATTAACTTTCCAACAAAAATTTTGACGGATATGTCAGGGTTAAAGTTCTCTGCAATGGGAGCAACGATTCCTCAGTGCGCTGAGTACTGCGGCAAAGGAATGCCACAATATAGCATCGCAACGTTAAAATCTACATCGTGGCACTCGCTCCTGAATGCACACAGACATGAGTCAAACCATTTTTGGCTCCACAAATTGAAACTTTTGGATGACCCATTTTGGAATTTTGAACAGACATGGGTAAGGGGTGCACCTCCGGGGGTTCTGCTGGGGTAAAACACCAACATAATCATGATAATAGTTGGGGACCCACACAAATAATCTTGTTTTCTTTTAAAACCTGCCAAAATCAAATGTCAGGTTTTTTAAAATTATAAAGTGATTCTCTACAATTGTCCAGTCCTATGCCACTAGAACAGGTCATTGCATGCACACGTACAGGTAGTACAGTTTTGTAAGGTACCGGCACTTTCATAGTTTTTCTGTGATTTTTTAATTCAACTGTGAAAACCGTGCTTTTTCAAACAGTGTGGGCCAGTTCATCTGCATAAGTTCAGGTAATGTATCAAAAGCAAACATCATTTTTCTGTCTGGAAATCAGGTTTTACAACCCAAGCTCCAACCATTCCAAACTTGTACATGTACATGTAGTTCAATCACAACCAAACAGGAACGTTGACAGGGTCAGGAACAAACAAGTGACACTGGACCGGTCCAAATGTACTAACATTAGTCTCAGATGGGAAAACAGTTGACATAATGTATGCATACACGCCCATGTACCGGTACATTAGCCACTATTACAAGCGCAGGTGCAATTTGTCTTTTTCTCCCAGTTTGTACACGTATGTACTTTGCGTGCCGTTAAAGTCCATTTGCCAAGCCCTCGATTTAATTTCTACCACATAGCCCACGCCTGCATGAGCGTCAATTACGAGTATGTCTCAAGGGACCCATTCATTTTTGATGGCCACCATGAGTGTACAACTGCAATATGTTTGGCCGGCAATGACATATGGATGAGGGTGTTAAAAATATTCTGTGGAATTCTCCACCCAGAGGAATACTGCATGCATGCCAGCTTTGAGTCTGGGTTGAGACATTTCGTCAGGTAAACACAAAAAGTGTGATCCAACAACTTGACCAACGACTGAAGGGTCGGCAATGCACATTCAATGCGCGTGTTTCAAGTGCCTTGTGGAACCGTACGAGCACAATAAGATGCAGCAAAGGAAATTGTGGAGTACTTCACTGGCACCCCACAAGAACTTCATGGAATACTGGTACTGTACATGTACGTGTTGGGAATTAAAAAGGGGGAATTTCCAAGGTGTACTGGAACTCATCTGTCGCAACTTGAAGCATTTTACATGTAGGCCTATAGAAGACATCTGGTTGAAATTTCAGCACTGGCGAGGGAGTCTGGGTCCAATGGAAAACTGCACTTCACACAAATACAGATCTTTTGATATGCGAGAATAAAGGAAATACCCACATGGACACACACAGATGGCAAATAAAGTTCATCTACTTGACTAATCACACTCAGGATGGTTGGCCTTAAAGATACCGGAGTAGATCCTTGTTAAGTTGTTCATGAAAATTGGTTAATTTTGCATTCTGTATCATACATGTATGTAATCGCTATTTGAATTTGCATCCATCAAAGGCTTGTACCACGCCGGTACATTCCAAAATGAGTTGCCGCTTCAGTAAAGATACTATGGCAATCAGCGATTGTCAGCCATTGCTCCCACCTGAAGCTGGTGATGTGGAACAGGAGCTACATGTAATATCAGCAAAATGTATATAACAGCATTTGTCAGCGCCCAAAGCAACTTCACAATCAATTTTTGACTGCAGAGTGTTGGAATGGTTGTGAGCAGCTTCAGAATAAGCCTTTTGCGAGTTAACTTTGACCAAAATCTGGTACACTGAGTTCTTTAAATTCACGTGAACATAACAACTTGAATTCTCCATTCTAAAACCACTGTTGCTATACATGTACCTCGTGATTCGGGGCAAGCTTTTGTTTAGTTACATAAGAGATGCCTTGCAACAATACACTGTTCTCAATGGATAGGAACAGCACAAAGGAACCAGTCCATTCCAGAGATCATAGTCACTGAGTAAAAGCTTGCCCCGAATCACGAGGTATAGCAACAGTGTCTTTAGTCTGGGGAATTCAAATCGTTATGTTTATGTGCCATCAGATAACTCAGTGAACCAGATTTTAATCAAATTTAACTCGCAAATGGCTTGTTGCATGTACATGGTTTCAATCTAGATCCAAAAGTGAAACAAAAACTATTTGCAGCTTAAGGCCAAGTAAACACAAAAATCTGTTGATCGTGCAGGTGTTTCAAAATGAAGATGAGGGTCTTTTTAGTTTTTTTACTTTTAATTTTTTTTAAAATTAAGATGGCCACTAACTTGGCTTAGTACTGGCATTTAAATTCAAAATGACAGTCAACTTTTCAGTTCAAAATGACGACCAGCTTTTTAATTATCCTACCATTAAGTAGAGTCAAAATACACGCACATAAATGTACCGGTGTGTGCTAAAAATGTCTCCATGTTTTATTAAAGTGCCCCATATGCATGAAAAATTGATCCCTTTTCCAAGTGAGAAAAAAAAAGTCAAAATTTAAAAAAAGACCATGGGCGCAGACGATCAATTGAACCTTTTTAAACTTTACCTAAAGCACTACATACATGTACACATGTTTACAATTGGCCCGGTTTCATTCCGATATTTACACGTGGTAATTATGGACCATAATTCTCCTCTATTTCCTTTTCTTCCTTTTACATCAGAGGAAGGGAGATCACCAGCTGGACTTTATACAACGGTGCTGACTTACAGATCCATGTACATGTACATGTAGAAGATGAAACCTAACCGAAGGAAAAAAGAAATTTGTGCAGATTATCAGTAAATGCTCAAAAACAGTGCAGAAGCCAAAATGCCACCGGACTTTGGACACACAAATTTAGGACATCGGGCCCGATGTGCATTGGATACATGTACTGTACAGTCTGTAAGCAACAGCAGGTGTGTGATACAGGCTCACACTACATCATGACTGCACTGATATGCCTCCAATTTTAGCTAAGTTTGAGGACCAGTACTAAGGTTCAAGGTTACAGCTCTCAATTGCCATTACCATCAAATGCCAAATATACTCGCAGTGCTGGCTGCGATCTTTAGCAGTTTAGTGGGGGAAAAAATGTGTTCAGATCTGCATTAAAAATTCAGTGGCCTCATCTGATTTAAAGAGAGCATGCGATGGATATTCAGCTGAACTTGTGACAAGATGGCATTTTTTCAATTTTCAGAAAATCTTTTCCTAACACATCAACACTTTTCAGGGGGCGCTAAACGTATTTTGCTTTTGTCACAAAGGCATTACCTGTTGAAAAAAGCACAAGGTGCACAAATCACCTTTCAAAATTACCTTTACAAAGATTTGAAGAAATACGGGCCATTACTATTGCTCAAACAAGCTGATGCACAAGATAAACAGGCAAAACCTGGAACTTACCAGTAATTCCAAATAAAATGTAGAAAAGTGTGATACATGTTTGTACACAGAGCGGAGATACTACTGTTTTGCACTGGATGGCGTCAGGCTCTGGTTCATGAATTGAGCGTGTGGACATTTTCATCAGCATAAACACCAAAATGTTGCAGACTTGAAGTTACTGCTTTTAACTGCTTTTAAGGACGTGGAAGGTCATGGCAACTCTTCAAGAAAGCTTTCCGGTCTGTTTTCAAGTCATCAAAATTGTATCCCATTTCTCCTTTGAAAAAGTACCCACAGACTGAGACAAACAAACCTGTCGATTTTTACCTTCACTTCATTTCAATCATTGAAATAGTCCCACTTTGCAATGCAGACTTCTTTGTGTACAGTATGCGCAGTCAATTTGATTGAAATTCAAGCCACCCAAACAACTTCAATATAATTAAGGCATAGCAGACATGATTTTATTCCAAATTTACATATTATGAAAACAATTTGCTTGCATTTCTCATTTCCATATTGACTTCTTTCATGTACCGGAACAATGTGCATGTACAACGTACAGTTGTACCGTACTTGTACAGAAAGAAGCACAGTAGGCCTACGTGTACATGTACGTGTGCATGGTACGGTACACACTCATCTTTCAAAATATCTGTGGCTTTGTGTACATTTTAAAATGTTTGCGTAGGTACAAATCAATGCAGCGAAATGATACTGATGAATTATTGATCCATCAGCGACAGGCCAGGGCAGTGAGGGAGATTTCCAATATTACTTTATTTTATTACCCAATAGTTTCTTTGCACAGTGCAAAAACCGTCCGTCTGAAAAGGAAACGCGACTATTCAAGGATCGGTTTCCTGCAGAACAAACGAACTGAAAACATTGGATTTCCCGTCCCAAGAAGGCCTCCACAATAACTCTCCTTTTGACAAAGTCCAGGTTATTTTGTGACAAAGACCACAAAGTGAGAGCTTAGCCCGGGCAGCTGACATTCAGTGGTACTGTAAATGCTGTTGGTACATGTATTTTCCCTGCTACACATCAGTAACCTTGACTCTTTAGGACATGCTCAAGTATTACTTTTTGATGGCTGATATACCACTTTTTTTTTATATTCATTTTAAAATCCCCTCTTCTATGGAGTAGCATTAGTTAAGTCAAAGAAATACTAAATACTTGGAAAATAAGGGTTTGAGAAAGAGATCAACTTCAAATGCAATTTTCTCAAAACCTAGGTTATACTCTCTGGTATGTCTGGTGAACCTTTTGTCAATTCGTGAAAACTGTGACCAATTTGTAAATTGTATGGGCTCAATTTTTTTCTATCAAATATCTTTAGGATGCCAAATCCTGCACCCATGGATGTAAATTCACAGAGAGCTTCATTCATGTATGTACTTGTAATGTAGGCTTCAAAAGGTGTAAATTAATGTAGCAGGTGTAATCAATTGTTTTTACGTGACTGTACAGCATGGTATCAATGCCAAATTTTGACAGTCCCATCCTTATGACACCTCTTGAACTACGTAGGGCCAAGTTTGATCAGGGATCATTTGCAAAACGCTGCCTGACTTGTGCCTGGTAACCAGAATGTATTCTATGCATCGGGTACCAGGCACAATTGACCCGTGGTTGACAAAATGCATAGTCACTATTCGAATTTGTCCAAGTAAATTATGCTTTTGGCCTACCCAACTACAGCACTCAGACTACGTTGGAATCTAGTCCGAGTAACTTGGACTCTGTGAATTGCCTTTTTTCACATTTGGACATGGTCCGGCAATAGTAGAGTCCAAGTACATGTACGTGTACCTTCCATATTTTGCTTCCATTAATTCATTCTTCTCAAAAGGCATAACGTGTCGGCACATGCGCGCCAACAAGATTCCTGAGTGCCGAAGAGTTCGGTTTACAGTTTCGATGCAGTCATAGCTATCAAACATTGCGGCGCTCAGGAATCAGTCGTTGGTGCACATGTGCTGACATGGCACACTTTTTGTGAATGGTCCGCTGGGCCGGCGCGCAGTGACATTGCCTGTAGGACATTATTAAACATACAGATTAAATCGCTGTATGAAGAAGATGGCAGCTTCGAGCTCGACAACAAGAGCATTTCCGATTTGAAGGGGAAATATTTCTTTTCTTCCCATAGTGAGTAAACGTTACCACCATCATTGGAATATCTGATCCTCACTTAATCCTAAGCCAAGAGCTTTAGACAGTTTAAGGACCATTTTGGAGGTGAATTTGGAGAATTTTGATTTGGGGTACGACACTTTTTGAGTGAAATGAATTCAAGGAAGCAAAAGCCTGTGGAAGGTACTGGTCTCTCCTATTACCTGACCATGTCCAAATGTTCAAAAAGGCAATTCCTGCAGTCCGAGTTCCACGGATTAGTTGGAATCATACAACTGTAATTTTGTTTGGCCCAATGATGCCAAGTTGCCATAGCCTGATAGGGCATAACAAGACAATCGTTTCCTGGCATACAAACCTCTCGCACTGCATTCCTCCGTTTCCTGGTCTCCTCGTCGTCGGGCTCACCGTCTGGCAGGTTGCTGCCTTCAAAATTCACCCCAGCCTTCTTCAGATCTGCCTGCTTTTGCTCCTCTCTCCGTTTGGCTTCATCCTCTTTCTGCTTCTCCAAGAACTTCTGTTTATCTTCATCCACCTCCTTCTTCACATCCTTTTGATCCTCTTTGGCCCCACCCACAGGTAACTTCTCCCCTGATTTAGCATCTTCCCCTACCCCGTCCTTTTTATTTTGATCATTTAGGACAACACCAGGGAGACCTATCTGGGCCACGCCATCGTTTAAAGCGTTCTTAGCACGCTGTAAAGTTTCATCTAGTTGCAGCTGTAACCTAAATTTCCTTTTGTCCTCCGAGCCGTGTATATCCTCCCCCGTTTTGTCCAAGGGATTGTGCCCAACTACGCCCCCTTTATTACCGCCCGGCAAGTCAATACTGTGTTGGAACATCTTTTCCGGTGCATCCACGTAAGTGGTACGAGTCCGCAGTTCCGGCAGCAGAAATAAGGCGCTGTAGCAAAGGCTGATGAATACTAACACAATCAAGTAGACAAAATACCTCTCTGAAGTCCGTAAACTGAACCGTTTTTCGGGGACGGGGACCCCGTTGACGTACCTCTGAGAGAGGGGCAAAAGCGGCTGCTGTCGGCTGGCCATGTTGGATTATAGGCGATAGTGTTGCATGCAATAGGTCTTTCCAGTATCGTATTTTTAGCGTGCAGTTGCTGATGCTTGAAACATGGTAACCTGAAATATCCGAATCAAACATCTCCACTTGAAGTGTGAGGCAAAGTATCTGTTTGTACTACAGCTGCAACCCAGGGTGACTGTATTGTCGACAAACAATGAAATATCACCCAAAAATGTGCGACTGCCAGAAGACCCTACTACACGTTCAAACAAAATATACGGTGAATCACTTGGCAGCTGGACAAATGTTCTGGCGCCCTCTATTGGAAAGTGATTCGTCCTTAGTTCATGGAGTTCAGGCGGCGTGTTCTCGTACGATCACGGGAACAAACAAACGCCGGAAACAACTAACCAACCGGGTTTGCTGGTATAGTTTAGTGGCAAGCAAGATGCGATATTGCGGCGTCCATGAACGTTATTAAAGAGTTAATGTTTGGATAACTGGGCTGAATTCTTTTCTATTTAATTAAACAGGAACGTTCGTTTCTGTGTTATGGAAAATAATTGTTAATTAGTTTCTCAAAACTTCCCATGGTCTATGGCTTTGTAAGCCATCTCTCTACTTTTTGCAGCTGTTCAAAAATCAAAATCTCACGAGTTTTCCGTGTGTTCTCGTAAAACCCTGATGAGGAGGTGGTGTGTGATTTCGTTCCCAGAACAGTGTTCTGGAGTCGTGTTCCCGCCGTTCGATCGTGAGAACAAGAAACCCATGTCAAGACTGAACAGGCTGTCCGAACTCAACCACCACTGTGCGGCGCGTAGTGGCCATGAAGTAAAAGTGCGCCCTCTTGTGTTTCAGTATTTCGTAATACTAACCATCTTCGGTAGCGTGACAGAGCAAGTTGGGGTGGAGCCGTCCCGGCAGCGCCCCCAACCCCACCCCACCCAATGCCGGTGTCCCCTTGTACTTCCCGTTTGGATTTCAGAAAGAGAGCTTTGCATCACTGGGCATTCTATAACCAGACTCATCTTGTCAGCTCCCTCTAAAAAAATGAGAAGACTCAATCCCCAGGTGCACCTTGCGAACTGGACCCGATGTACGAGTACGCCCCTACAACCATCTCCTCGATTTGGAATGACACATAACCCCCTATTTACACGTAGGCCTATATGAACGAGAGAAAAAATCTGTTACTGAAGGAAACGTAACTTCGCGACAAAGTTTCAGACCCTTCCAATAAAAGCTGGATTAATCTGAGCCCCTGGAACTGAGGCCCGGTGTATCATCACGCCGAACAATCATCCCTCGCCTGTATCGTCACGAACTACGCCCCGCGGTGCTATATTTAGCTGAATACCTTGGCTACTCGTTATATCGTTTCCAGCTCTTTGTAATCGAAGCCCGTGGCGCAGCGAGCAGGTGTGTACATCACGCCCGCAGTCAATTAACCCAATTAAGCACCTTTGTTCACAGAGTCCAGGCTAACTTGAAGACCAACATTGCAAACAATCGTTTCAGCCGCCTCGACCGAGCAAAACCGGTAAAAACTTTTTTATGTATTTTGACAGCAAACTGTGATTAAATTATTGAGGAAACGCTTAGAAGTGCCCCCGACATCCTATGTTATCGCCCACTGTGCTGGCTCAAGACATTTTCAGACTTTCACTGTCTACCTCCCAGCATCATCAGATATGAGCTTCTAAAAGAAACGTTTTAAAAATATTTTTGCAAGTGTTGCCCAGGGCTTTGATTCTATCTTCATGTTTTGGGGTCTGAGAATTATTCTTTATTTGTCACTAGATGAAGAAAATCTTCGGGAGGTCATTGCTGGTCAAGTTTTGTTTTATTTTGTTCCGGAAAAAAAGTAATAGGGCTTTATGTATTCAGCCTCAACGTAGCTTGAATTTGTAGTTACCGTCCACGACCTCCCGTCGTTCGATAAGGCAAAGGGGAGATTAGATTACGTCAACGATCAGTGACGGAGAATGATGAAAAACATTCGTACATTTTGTTGACTTTTGAAATTCAAAGATCAGGGTGGAGCAGGGTTTGTCTAGGCATTGCATGACCGTGGTGGCTTCGTGAGATAAAAACCTGAATTTTGAGTCCGTGCAAAGCTTTCTCTTGGCAGTCTTCACTCTGGATTCAAGGTGCAAAAAACATTGTCAAGAATATTGGCAATGTTCTGAACTGATTGTCGGTTTCAGGCTGGCCTCACTTGTCGATTTATATGGGCAAAACTTGAGAAACTCGCCAAGAGGACTTTGTCGAGGCCTGTTAATTTCGACCAATATTAGGCAAATACACCTGTGAAAATAAACATGTGGCAACAATTGCCAATCTATTCATTGCACATGAAAGATGGATGGAGATTTCACATCGCATGTCGTAAAACGCTGAAGGCATATCTATCAATCTCAACTCGTCTATTAAAGTCACAAATTAAAAATGATTTTGTTTATCATTCCCTTCAGGCGATCGTCTTGGTCCCAAAACATCCATCGATCATAAAGTGCAGTGGACGAACAATGTTCATCAACATGCCTATGCACGATTTCCCGTAGTCACTCGTGTGAGAAACACGATCAACATTTAGCTCCATGTGGAAAGCACGGCCTTCTAAACGCCAATAGGAGTTTACCTACGGAGCGAAAACCCACACACGGATCCTCATTGATTAAACATCAAACACAAACGCCGTAGCACCGATTGCATAAGTTAATCGGTATCGTATATAAGCCACGGAAAAAAAACACAAAAACGAGATAAAATGAAGTAATATAAAAGCGAGATTTACCTATGTGTGCAGTCGGGTGAAAAAAGTGCTTTTCGCCACCGACAAAGCTCCCTAAAGAATTGGTGTGAACGGACAACAGAGTAATGAAGTACCCGACGAGAAAAAAAACAACAAACAAACATATAGTGCAAAATTGCACTGCCTGTGGTCAAACGCGCGAAGATTCTTTATTCCCAGAAGGGCGAGGCACTATCGGAAATGGCCGCGGTGCAAAGCTCCAAGGATTTTAGCATGATGGAACTGATGATGCAAAGTGAGCAGTTAAAGGAACACACAACTTCCTGAGGAAAAACAATGGCAAACCAAACAGTAAAATAGCCGTTTCCTTAGTGACTACGGAACACAGACGTCAAATCACGAACAGATCTCATGAAAAAAAGATTCGCCTTGTATTAGGCAAGAAATATATGAGAGAATAAAATCGATTAGTGAAAGCTCTAAAAGGTACAACTATATGAGATTTAAAAAGTTTACTTTCAAAAGATGGCAACAGAATACTTGCATTACGGTGCTCGTGAAACATCCACCGCCAAAGAACGAGACAGATTAATTATGAATTTCTTTTGCATTTCAGGGAAATTCCGCCATCGAGCCGGTGATCATTATCCTATTCGTACGATGTCGTGAAGCACACTGGCAGATTGTACTAACACTGCATATTAATGAATGGCATAGGCAGAAGCCCTCAATGGAGACCGAGGAGGAAGTCGGATGCACAGGCCAAAAAATCGGCAACCCGTAGGACCTCACAGCGGTTTGTAGAGGACTGTAATTCTTTCAGGTGCCTAATTTACAGACAAAAAAATACCAGGATCAAGAAAACGAGATCTCCTTACCATCTTCGAAATATACCAATCACCACACCGTAGTAGTTATCCGAAATGAACGGTACCTATTTTGTGGCTATGAAGAATGGATGAGGACTGAGAGAGTTCCTTTAAGCCGAAAGCATCACGGCAGTCCTCAATTATTATGAAAGCCACCTGTTGGTCATCCAGCAATTTGTTTGTCGAAGCATGAGATGATTTGCAGGTCAAGAATGAAAGCCGACATATTGCTGACGAGGACGGGAAAATGCTGCAAACAATGGAATTTAGTTTCATTTGCGCACGCGTCTGTGATAGTTTTTAATTGCTTCTCTGCACCTTTCCATGCTGGTTGCCAGCTCTTTAGTGGAAGTACTCTAATGTTCCATATCATCCCTCTGTAATAGTGACAGTAATGTGAGGAATGATCCTCAAAACCTTGTTTTGAATAATCGGCGGTTAAAGTTGGATATACGTAAACAAAATCATGCCAAAATCGATTTTCTGTTTTTTTTAGATTTTTAAGTAGGTTAAGTGTCAAAAGATTTCTTCTAGCTATACCATTTGTGTAAGAAAATCAGGCAGGGGTGATAAAAAGGAGGATTTCTGGAGTGAGTCTTAAATTTATAGTGTTTACCTTTTACGTGACGAAGTTTTGTCCATATTCCGAGCACGTTTTCAAACAGTTCGACTGTTGCCCGTGCGTAAAGTTTGGGACTGTTGGAACGGGCTTTCCCGAGAGAGCCTATTTCGCGTCGTATTTTCGGACGTAGGAGTTGCCTACCACTGGAAAGCCCATTCATCTCACTTTATTCTCATATGTATATCTCAAAAAGTAATAAATGGGGATCTTTCCTCATTATGCAATGGCAGGTCACATATTCACATCATAGAAATTTAGATCAGATATGAACTCTAAGGTTTTGGAACAGAATTGTTAAATTGTCAATGACGAAACTATAAGATGTAAAAAAACACCGACTTTAACTGATGGAAATATTTCAAAAACTTCAGAATTCGAGAAATAAGTCTTGCGTCTTTCAATCAGTTTCAGCCTCCTCAATATCCTTTTTCTTAATGAAACAATTCCAGGATTTTTTTATGACTACCCCGAATTTTGTAAGATATTCATGTGATTTAGGAAGCCAAATCCGGTGTCCTAAAATGATTCTATGCATTTAAATCTATAATTCAGGTCCCCCCCAAAAAGAAAGAAAAACATCTGCCAGGAAATATTCACGACTGTTGGGAATAAGAGTGGAAGAACAATATGGAGCCAAGTATTTAAATGAAAACGCTTGGAAATACTAAAACTGTAGTAACTCGTCTGCCACTGTCATTTCAAAGAATGACGTCATCGTGCGAGACGGGACAACATCTTCATCTTGAAATTTTCATTTCCCGCGGTGTGATATCGGCCACCCAATTAGGGAATACATACTCGACAGTTTGGTTTTTTCAAGACTCGGCTTTGTCGTGGCCGAGTAACCGAACGCGACGGGCAATTACCGGCCGTGATCCGGAGGCAAGCTGCGAGCAGCCTAGCTAGACGTTGAAATTACGGGATGTGACCCAATTTTCAACCATAAAGAGGGCACGACGTGAGGAACCTTTGCGACGATCAGATTCAATTTCATATTTTTATTTTCAAAATGACAAACGCAATTACAGGAAACTACTTTCTTTCTTTCTTTCTGAACGAGATCATGTAAAACACGCACCAGTAAGGTTATCCAACTGAGTCAATTTCACCGGCAGTCAAGTTTACTGAATTCCCAAAGAAACCTCTTAAATCGAGAATCAAAATGAAATAGACAAGCAACCAGCTGGCCGTTATTTTAAAAGCTTTAATTCAAGAATTTACGACGCCAAAGGGTAAACAGTGGTATACCAGCGACTCACTGCAAGCCGTACACGGCTCATAAAAAAAGGTACAACGCAACAGTGCACGTTGGGCGATGTGATTAAAGTCGGTACGTGCTTCATGCCTTAGCGGTGCTGGACAGTCTGGCGTCCGGTTCCCTGACTTTTGTACTGCTTCTTTGTCGTTCCATCTTCTTCTCTCTTGACCTTCGTCAAAAAAGCGTGGAATATCTCCATTGACAGTGGACACATTTCAGATTCAATTACTTGAATTCGTTGTGTGTGAAGACATGATGAAATGAAGGGGGGGGAGGGTCCTGCAGTGACAAAGTCCTCAGTGTGAAATTCTTGCTGAAAAAAACATGTTTGAAATGCTTTTTTAACATAACCGATTTTACCCAATTTCGACTCGACGTCAGCTTCTCAATTAGATTGCATTTCATGACTGTGACGAAACATTGTTGGAAACTATGTTTGCCCTCAAGTGACACTTTACGGGTAAAATTAATTAACCCTAACACTCCTCAATCCTTCACCTGTTGGAGGACTGGGGAGTGTTAGGGTTAAAGGCCTTGAAGTGTTCATTTCGGAATTTCTTCTTTTGATATTATTTCCCTGTCGACGTTTTGGGGACGAGTTATCCAGGGGGGACAGCGTGAACATGTCATGATCATCTTGAAAAAGAGTTATAGATGCATGAGCGACAAGATGGGAAAGTGGTGTGGTTGGGACAGTCTTGAAGATTCTGCGGTTCTTCCACGAAACCAACCGTCTTCAATTCCCATCTGGATCACCTCCTGGTGGTCTGATACGGCAAGATTAAATGAGTCGTTTCGGGTTGCTGAGTCGGGTCACTAGACTTCATCCTACACGTACGAATGCCTTTGCTGATGTCGACATCCTGTTTCCGGCGTTTTGATTGATTATGGCCGCGTGCGTGTTACGTCGGCAGTGCATACAGCGCGTGTATGCTCCGGCAGGATACGGTTCGTCGATATCGCATTGGTCCACTGTCCCTGTATTCAACTGGGTGGAACTGACGGATTGCCGTGATATGATGCCATTTTGAAAGAGACTCTGTCAGTTAATTAATGAAGTAATGAAATCTGATGGAAGTAGTCAGGGAAGACGTTTTACAGAGATTCTGTTCAACAATAAGTTTGCTACTGTGAAGCAACGCCAATCAACGTTTCGTGAAAACTTTGTGTATGAAAAAAAATTAGGGGAGGCCTCTTAAATTCACATGCGCGTTTACATGAATACAATTCTGTCACGGCAACATGCACGGCACGGTCTCTGATTTAGCATTTCCCTGTTATGGTACAATCACTGCGCAACGTGACTGCCTTGTTTGTGCCTCGTCGCGTCTGAGTGGACGCCCTGGCGAAATAAACAATCAGGTGCAACTCAATTTCTCTGGCCTTTTCTTCACACTTATCACAAACAGCTATACCAAGGCCAGTGAGGCAGCATAGTTCTGTTTAGATGAATTTGCAGTGTCCCTGTAGTTTTTAACTGGTCTTGCAACCGAAGGCAATGATACATACATGTATTTGGAGTGTTATGGACATAACATGTTTTCCTTTGAAATACTCACAGAGAATGATAAAACGGAGAAATATACGCATTTCACACATCAAGAAGGGAAAAAAATCTTGCCGGATGAAATGATCCCGGAACACATTTGAAAAGTGGCACTTTAAAGAAAGTGAAATTGATTTGCATGTACTTGATGATTGGGCTACAGAAGAGGTGAAGAGGTAAATTTCTCTCTGTCTTCAAACGTCCACTCATATTGTCACGGAGGAGTATAATTGTTTTCAGAAACTAGCATCAAACTGACCCCGTGAACGGAATCTGCCTGCCCTGAGGAAGGTACTCAGTTACCAAAAGCTCGGCAATTACATATTTCAGAGCACTGATTTGATATTATGATGATATTCTTGTCAATATTCTGATCACGGTACTACGCAGCCCTTTCATATTTCGAACTGACCCCGTGTTTGTTCCTTCGTCAGGTGGCTCCCAATTCTGGAGGGTCTGATGGATATTCCTCTCCCCTCGACTTCTCGTGGCCATACCTGTTTACAGTGTCGTTCTAATGACATTAAAAAGTCGTTATTGCCGGTTAATCATTTGCCATCCATCTGGTGCCAGGTACGGTGTTGACACGTCAGATCTACTGCATTCGTGCGGCGGTTTTCGTGATTTACACCGCAGCGCGAGACTGAACAGAAAAGGACGCGGTGCCCTCGGACTTACTGTCTGGAGCTGGCGTCCACGTTTCGTGCATTGACTTGCAGTTTAATTCAGCGACAGTTCTAAACCACAAAGAAGCGGTTGCCCCAGCCCTTACTGGTTTGTGACAAGAAAGGGTTGGAAAGAACGATCGCAACACTGAAGTATGAGGTCACTCTAAGTGTCCCTCTGTATTAAAAGAAATTATGCCCCCTTTGGGGGCCCCTGAAAGTGGATAACTCCAACCAATGTAATTTGAAATTACTAGCAGTCACCCAGCGCTAATAAATATTGGCCCCTTCACCACAAGGACGGATTAAAACACACACCCCCGTCGAATACTGCAGCAACTCGTCAGTACACAGTGTGGGGATGGTTCTAGAAATCAAACTCCTGTTGGTAGACTTGCAGGGGAGTTTGATTTCTAGAAAAATCCCTTATGGTGTAAGTGTCCACGCCCATTCCCCGTGCACGGTTCAATGCACTTTTACTTTCCGTCTCCAAGATTAGAGCCGACATTTTTCGCTGACCCGTGATGACCAATGATGGGCGATATCACTGACTGATACCCGCTCATTTTCAAAGGAGTGCCTGGTCATCAGTCCTTATTTTTATTCGAGCTTCATGACAGAGGGCAAAGCGGTACAATCTGGCCACTCACGCCAACTGCAAGCGCTCTTCTCTTCCCAGTGGAAGGCACATGAAGAGATACATTTCTTTTATAACCATATTTCGAATGACCTGCGATCCACTGTAACGTGTATGCCTATCATTTTTGGCATGCTTTTCTATTTTTATCTGATAAAATTCGATAGATTTATCAGTGTGTCTGTCTCTAAAAGGAAAACGATTTTACAGTGAATTTGTTCTGACGCACGGCTGCGCATACTTGTAACATATTTCGAAAATACACTGTAGCCATGTTTTGCCCGATATTTTGGACATCCAGTGTCCAGAAAGTCGCCTGGTCTCCCAAGATGTAACAATTAGGGAAAGCCTAATGCGGGATGACACGCAGATGGATCGGGCTGATTCTTCCGCGGGTGGGACTAAGGCTTATGCGGGACCCTGACAGAATTAATAACGGAAAGTCATGTGTGTACTCTCTGTTTGGCCTCACTGCGGGGAATTCGGAAATGAGTGAGCTCTTCATCTGTCTCCCAGAAAAAGTGGTTATACAGATGCCCCGGGGAGGGGGGGGATTTGAAGTTATCCTGCGGGCACACTCCATTGGTTGGATCTGTTGGGAGACTTTTGTGGTGGGCGGTATCGTGTGTTTCTCTCCTTGCCTGTGCGCCTGACCTGTTTCGGGCCAGGCTCGATTCCCGAAAAATACGCGGCTTGCAATGGGCTGTCGGTACTTCGTGAGGGGTGGGGGCAAGATGGGGGAGGGGTGTAAAGGGTTCCCACAGGAGCGCGGTTCCCCACTTGCCCCACCCCCACCCCTTGGCCACGCCACTGTTACGATGACCTTTGAGGACACCTGCCACTCTTTTAGAGATTTCAATGGAGATCTTGCCAGTTTCAGGTGCAGGAACGAATTTACATCTGAAGCCATCGTCTTCTCACGTTGAAACAGAAATTCCAGCAACTTCCATTCAAAGGATCTTAATCCATGGGGATATCACCCAACACTAGGGGGCGGTGTTGGGGGGACTAGACACAACCTGACACTAGGTGGCGCTGTTCATGGTTTGAAAGATGATTACACGATTTTGTCGACAGTGACTATATTGCCGTTCACAAACAAGGATCAGGTGGGTAGTTTCAACCCCCCCCCGCCGCGACCCACAGCAGCAACTTACCTGTGTTTGAGTACACTTACTCCCCTTGACATCTACGTCCCAGCGAGTGTAGATTACAATGGGATATTGGCCTGTTAACCGTCATGCACTAACTTCATCAAAACTAAAACCAACAACGTATACTAATCCCTCGAGAAAGTGCAAGCCTAGGTGAGCTGGGGTCAGAATGATTGGTGATAGTCATCGACACGTCTGCGTTCATTAAAAGCCCGCCATAGTACGTGTCCTTGAAGAATCTATTTTAAGCACTGTCACCTTCGTTTCGCTTGCAGTAGACTGGAGATCAGTGCAAATTAACACAATGACCGCCAGCAATGCCAGGATATTGATTCTGGCCCGAGCGTGAGTTTGATAACACCACTCATAACTCACAGTTACGTACATACAGAGTTTTTGACGCAGATGCTTTCGAGGCCTATATCGAATCGAACTATAGGGACAGTGTGCTGCCTAAATAAGGTCAGTTCTAACAAGGACAGGGTCTGTCAAGTACGATTAATGTCACCAAGGGTTATTTTTATGACATTTTCCGCAGGACGGTACACGTCGGCTGAATCAACAGCTGGGGTTCAGTTGGACGCCAGCTGCTGATACTCTATGCAGTGCACAAAGGGATCGTGTATAGTGGTTTTTATACGCAGAATGATATCAGCGGGGAACGTTTTGCCGACAAAAGGGACAAAATGTTCAAACAAGGGACAAAAAAGAGGCCAGTTTATTTCCAAACGTTGTTGGACTTTTGTTGCTAAAGGCAAAGAAAGTCAAAATCGATTACTGGCACCCATAAACAAATAAGTAAAGCTTAAAAGTCGTTACTGTTTCAACAGTATAAACGATAAGAATCGTGTTGCGTCTTCGTATCAAACGCGGAGAAAGGAGGCAGAGCTGTGGTTCTCTGAGGTTTCCATTTGTTGATCTGACAAGAAAAACTCATTGAT
This sequence comes from Acanthaster planci, assembly GCF_054643075.1. NCBI lineage: Eukaryota > Metazoa > Echinodermata > Asteroidea > Valvatida > Acanthasteridae > Acanthaster > Acanthaster planci. The sequence goes on along the minus strand of NC_141791.1, from coordinate 3,796,365 downwards.
TTCAGACTTATTTTAATTTTCACGAGTGAAAAGGGGTGGACCCTTCGAGTGATTGATGTGTCGAGGAAGAGCTTCTCGTTAAACGTTGGCTAAACAATACGGGGGATTCACAATGGTGCGTCTCCAAGAGTTTACAACGCGCTGGCCAATCACAACACGCGAAACCTGTCGACCCTTTCCAAACGCGCATGGGGTCGACAGATAATATCAAATCAGTGCTATGAAATATGTGAGAGCACTGATTTATATTCTGATCACGGTGTTACGCAGCCCTTGGCAATCACATATTCAGAGCACTGATTTGATATTATATTCCTGTCGATATTCTGATCACGGTGCTACGCAGCCCTTCCATATTTCTCTGGGGTGGACAGATGTCGCGCGTTGTGATCGGCCAACGCGTAGCAAACTCGTGGAGGCGCACTTTTGTGAATCGCCCTTATTGAAACAAGGATAGCAACTCAACTATGAAGATACTGTCAACCATAATGAAGTGAATTCTGGATTGTAGGAAGAGGTGTGCATCTGATGACACACCGTTCCTGTAGAGTGTCCAGAGCAAGATTCTCGGTACACTTCGAAGTCTAGATTCATCCTTTTATCATTCTGGGCACGAGGCTGATGATTTTTAGGGGACTGAGGGGCTTCCCAATGGACCTTTGCCACGAAATATGCAAATTGGATGGGCGCGTGCGCGCTACTGCTACTGGTTGGCAAGTGGGGCCGTCAACACTGTCGGCAGTGTAGGCGAACTGCAAGTAACCATGACCTGGAGCATTGAAGGTCAAACCGTATTACAGCCTTTGCCCGATACTTGAGCACGCTTTTCTCGCAACTAAGTGAAGTTTCCAGTGTCCTGCGGTCGGAAAGTAACAACTCCTTGTCCAAATTTGGCATTCCTGTCAAACTTTACTAGTACAAAAACGGCGATAGTGGCGCGCGCATGGAGATTTGTATTGTTACGTCATAGATGTAAGCAACTTTGCCAACTGGCGGTGGTAGTAATGCGCATGCTGCCTTATTTGCATATTTCATGGGGAAGGTCCATTAGGGGAAGTTAGGGGAAGGGAGTGATTCCCTAAGCTTGTTAGGGGGGGTCCACCGTTGGAATATCGCATAGGAATGAATCTAGGCTAGTGAATTAGGCCTATGACGAAGTATATGGTGCATCGTGGTTTATAAGGTATATATTTTATGATGTTATTCTTATACAGGGAACATTGTAGTGTATGTTTGTAGAGGGTGTTTTGCAAAGGATGCAAAGAGACAGTCTGCAATGGAGATGTTACAGCAGGACCCATGGTTGGTGCAACTCCACAGATGCACCAGCTACAACGACAGTGGCTGGTCACTTCTGTTCAGCGCAACGTTGCCTCTGATCAGCCACGATATGGGAGAGTGGTTGTGTGCGGTTCTCCACGTATTCCCCTGGGAGAATGCACAAGAAAGATGAAATCTCTATCAGCCAGGGCTGCCCGACGCAAATCTCAAGATGAATAATTACGTACGAAGGTACACTGACTTGATACGGCCCGCTGAGTGCTTCGCAGAAGGGACGGTAGCGGACCGTGAACTGAGGCCATAATGGTTGAGATTCTTAAGGCCTGTCTAAATGACAGGTATATGGAGAACTTAATGAAAATTTCAGCTGCTATAGAAAAAAAGGCGAGACGGTGATCATGCATCTTTCGATTAATTATTAGTGAGGTCTGTTCAGGTGTTGGGCACAGGTGGGTGGCTAACGGGCTGTGTCATTTAGTCGTGCGTATACAAGAAGGCAGGCGGTCTTAAACATGATGGCGGGCGTCGAGATCGATTGGGCGGATGATTACAAGGCCGGTCAACATGAAGCAAAGTCTGGGCTGTCTGCTGGGAAGGAGGGGGCGGGGATAACCACCGTTGAAATAAGAGAAACTCATGGGAAAGATTGAGTTCCTTATTAAAAAAAAAAATCCAAATGAGTGAATGCCGATCTAAAAAGGAGTGAAAACCACTCCCAAAGAGTGAAACTTCTACACTTTCAAGGAGTCATATGAGTGACAACTTCAGAAAGCGATTTCCTTTATAAATTGCCCATCTTTTGGAGGTTTTCTCTTCCTTTTGGAGTGGTTTGCACCCTTTTTAGCCTGGTTTTCACTCCTTAGGAGTGCTGTTATAAGAGACTCACTCTTTTGGAGAGTGTTTTTCACTCTTTTGCATTTACAAAGCACGTATATAGGAATGGAAACAGCTAGAGTAAGACTTTTGAAAATGGTTATTCACTGGGTGGCCAAGATGTTTTCCAACCCAACAGTTCCCAGACACACTTCGGATGAGCTGTGACCAAAATTATGATAGTAGACCAGTGCAGACCAACGCTGGCTGAATATGACCAACTGGCGCCGTCAAGAACCCAACTTTGCCTTGCTCCATCCTCTCCTTATGCACCTGATACCAAATTTAATTCGTCGCTCATCTCCGTTGACCTGCTGGTATAATGTAAAACAGGGGCAGAGTTTGTGACTTTAACGTCAAGGGAATGTGTACCTTGCGTATATCCGTTTAAAACGTCCCCTTGCTTACTGAAACTTTAGCTTCTCCTAAAACTGGAAATGCCAACGTGCCCGTGGTTGCAGAATATTTTCATAAGCTTATAAGGTTCCTTCCGCGTAGAAATCAATCGCATGCCTCCCTCCGCCGGATGGTTTAGCGAGCATCGGGTTTGCGGTAGGCTTAGCTTCGGATGCCTATCAATTTCACCGTAACTCTAACCCTGATCCCTTCCAGCCAACGGTACTGTGTTGTCGACGCCGCCTCCATCGATTTTCGTAAAACATGATATGCCCAGGGACAATCGAAATGTCTAATGTCAACACCAGACTAAAAAATTGGCACTATCTATTTCTCTTCTTCAAGAGTGAGAAAAAAACCACTTCCTTGTGGCAAAGGCTCGCGAGAACCCACGTATCGCGCGAACCCACGATATCCTAGAGCGCTGCAGGGCAATGAATCGACTTATCGACTCCCATCACTCGAGTGGGGACGGTTTTGATAACCGGTCCTCGTCATTAAAGATATCCGAATAGAACATACTCCAGACAGTGTTTAAGGATGAACCAATGGTCGGTTAGAAATGGCTTGTGGTCCCAGTTAAAGCTCATACAGTATGGCAGATATGATGCCACGTGAAAAAAATATCCGAAAAACAATACTCTGATGGTATTCGTGTCGCTGGTATTCTGATTTGTCTATCCACTTCAAGCGGAACAAAAGAAAGCGTGTTTGTAAATGAAATTGCCGGTCCTTTCGTTACCAAACCACCAACGTCGACTCCATGGGCTGCGTGCCCGTTCCTTCACTAGCCCCTGGTCGTGTAGAATTCGAAAACGACGCTGACTGGCTATTCAGAATGAGCATGGTGGGAACCAACATGGCGCGGCAAGATCGTACCCATGGGAACCAACCACTGACTCACCACACAGGCACGCGCAAGTACATGCGTGTTTGACGCGGAGCACGCTGAGTACGCGCCACGAATTTATCTCAGAATGTATCCAGATCGTAAGTGACTTCGTTTCAAAGGCGGACGCGCCACGATTTGCAGGCTCTCATTGGAGAATCGCTGAAGTTGCGCGTTAACTTCCGGTTCCGTGGTTCCATGTAAACAGCGATCAATATGTAGCCCTATGTGCAGTGCACGTGTGCATTGGGCGTGGTTTAAACTGAAGTGACGTCACACTTACGAACCGGATGGTCTTTGCAAACACGCAGAACGCGTGCAAGAACCCGGTTGTAACCCTCTGTCTTTCTTTCGCCGATTGGGGGTGCACTTCAGCTCGGGGCGTATAACGCCTCATCACTAAATTTTTCATGGGTATACAATGTAAATACATTTAAAAGTAAAGGTTCGACAGAGCTGGATTTTCCGGACGTTGATGATTTCCAGCCTAATAATTGTAGACAGTTAAACAATTTTTTTACCAACCACTTTTGCCCCAACACTGGGACGGGGTTCAAGCGTTGGTGCATACTCTTTTAAAGAGTGCTCGTAATGTACAACTGAATGGTTCTGAAAAGTTTTAGGTTGGAAGTAATAGAACATCTGCATAATTATAAGCGACGTTTGACGCTTTATTTCAACTCCCCGACAGTCAAAAGATCGAGTTCAAGTGGCGCGGGAGACTTCATCCCCCCTGCGAATGATTTGATCTCGAGTGCGGAAAGCATTTAATAAAATATGAGCCGCGTGTGGAGTACACGGACTTGTGGAGCCTCTCCGGTTCCCACTCAAGTTGTTTTGTCGTTGGCTCAATCGTCTGACCGGTAGTTTGGAATTTCATCGTCGCGAGATGCCCCCCCCCTTCCGTGCCGTTGCAGATGCAACAAGCAGATTGCATTCTTTCGACGCGCGGTCTGTCGTCGCCGACATTATGCATGCGACGACTCTCGACGGGGACGAGTTCAACGCTCAGCCGTATAGCGCGATGCCCTTATATAAATCCTGACATCCGGGCCCAAAAAAATTATGATGGGTCACTAATCGTGGCAGGTTCAGCTTCATTATAAATACATGTAGAGGCCACAAGAAATATTACACAGACTTGAGCAAATTATTGCCTCTATGTCTGGAAATGACTAGACTTGAAGACTTGAGATAACATTCTACAACCGTCAGAAATGTGTGAAAGAAAACCGAGCTTGACCAGAAATTGTCAATGTTAGGATTCATATTAAAGGGGATACAGTGAGAGCTCGGGATAATGTTCAGACTCTCTGGTGGTGTCTACATGTAACGCTCGAAAAAAATTCTGTCCCAGATGCTCCGAGGGGCAGCATAGACTAGGGCTGCATTCAAGCAAAGTGACAGGCTTTAGAATCGCACAGGTGCTTCGCGTAAACACCGTCGCGATTGCCGTGTCCCCTATATAGTCGACGAAAAGCAACCGGGAAGAAAATATATGTTAGCCATGACATTTTGTCTTCAAGCTACATTTCGAATGACCACAAATCTTGAAGTAAAACACTGTTGTATTAGGGTTTGGAATTTTTAGTCAAATTTGAGAACCAAGGGACCAGATTCTAAATCCATTTTGCATTACGATTCACTCCACACAGAATTTTAGCTCAAAGTGACCGGAGCCTACTTGGATTAAGTAACTCTAGATCTATAATCCATCAGCCAGTCGGTGACCTTTCAATTGCACAAGTACAAGTATTGTTCTCTTGGTGAACTTCTGGAGATTGTGCAGCATCTTTTATGTATGAACTCTTTCACTATAAGCACTGCAATGCAAATACTCCGAATAGCATAATGTAGTTACGACTGTTTTTCTGCGTGCATGGTCAGGTTGGCATTAGGGCCCTTTTTCAAGATCAAACTAGCTGATAATTAATCGGTTTAAAAAGAACTAAAGTGCCCCAAATTGTCCTGAAGCTACTTTCATCACTCCGTATGGGTATCCGTATTGACCCCCCAAAAAAACAGTATTGCTCAGTACCAGTCTGTATCGTTGTCGGCTCTTCGATAATGATTCACTTTATGTGCTTACCACTCTGTCAGGTTCCCTGAAAAGTAGAGTAGTCTTAATTGTATGCATCACACGTGGACAAGACACGTGTGAAACGATTATCCTGTTTGAAGTACACAGCGCCCTCCACGCCGAAAGTGCAAAACAGGTGGTTTTAACAACAGTGCACCTTTTTTTTTTAACGACTTCAAGATTTATCCACGGTTGGTTGGGACAGGCAGTCAAGCTCAACTTCCGCGCATCTGTCCGCGAGTTTCATAAGGATGATATGGGTTTAATATCCACAAGGAACACGGGTTCTCCTAATTTCATTTTCTCTGGTGTTGCGGCTAAAACAACATACAGAGGGTAAGGGGACCATCTGCGAGGGACTGCAGTGCCGACGTGTTCTCCCTTTGCAACCTGATAGATCACAGTGAAACGTATGTTTGTCGTCTTCGTCATATCCCTTCGGACTAGTTTGATATATCGTTGTGCCGCTTTCATGCGGTGACCGTACGACCAACTCGGCACGCTGCGATTTGCCCAGTTACGGGTGCGTTCTCATTCGACATCTTCCCGGTACTCGTAACGGTTTGAAATGCACTAAATTTTCTCTTCGGAAAGGCGACTCGACGCTCGGCAACTCTGAGGACTGTTGTACGGGAGTGGAGTGAATGCAGCCACCGCGTAAGGTCCGAGGTTGCGCCCTGACGGGAAACAGCAGTGTCAGATGCACGGCTCGGTTGCGTCCGGTACGCGGTTCACGGTTTCCACTATCGACCATCTTCTGTGGACAGAGAGCAAATTAGACCACTGCACACGGACTCGCGAACGAACCATGCCTGTGTGTGAGACCGCCCTGCCTCGTATTGCGAAGCCCAGATTTAGTTTGGACACAATTACCGGAAGGTAAATCTTGCCGCAAGACTGGATTTCAGAAAAATAGGCCCGGAGATCGGACAGGGAAGAAAAGGAGGTGCGGATCACGCAACTAAGAAAGGCTCGATACGTGCACGTGTGCGTGTCTTGTGTTTCCTTTTTTTAGCAGCTTTCTTGAGGAGAGAGTACGGGCTTCAAGACCACTTGATCTCGTTTTAATGGTTTCAACAAGCTCACATACTGGCTAACAATCTCGGGCACCCGATACTGTGGGTCGATAGTGGTGAGTGATATCGGATCCACGCGGCCACGGTGGCCCGTCTGGGGGGAAGAAAGGAGAGAAAAAGCTTGTTGCACGAGGGGAACTGAATCATTTTCTCTCTCGAGCGTGCTGGGAAATACAGCATTTTGCGGGCAATTAGAAGGACGCAGTGTCCCTTAACACCTGTAGCCGATTGGCTTAGGGGAAAAACCTGAAAAGGAAAGGAAGGACACCGACAGAGTTTTTTGGGGAAGTGGAGACTCTTATTTGTGTCGGAGTTGTTTATCACTGAGGTTCCAGGAGGCGTTATGGAGATGGAGCGTGGGATAGCTGTCCTCCTGCTGACTCTGACGGCACTCCGATGTATCGCAGGTAAGACTTGCTCTAAAACATCTACGTTGGTAGAATACAAAAGGTCATCCCTCTCTCTTTAATCCCCGGAGGAATCCTTTCTCAGCACCATGATACTGCTGTGCACTTTCCCCCTGCCAAGCTCACCCGATATGACTACCAACCACCGTTAATAAACGAGACGTTTACAGCAACATACAAATATTTGGAACGTGGAAGAAATATAGTATATGTATCATATTACGTAATATTATCTGACAGGCTAATAAGAGAGGTTACTTCATCGATAACGCGTCGAATGAGCGTTTTCCACTTGAAAAGGACAAACTTCAAGTTCGAGGCCACACATTTTGAAAGTACGCGAAAGAACTAAAAAAATTTGTCTCTGAAAGGAAAAAGACAAACCAAACGAAACAGTGAAGTACCTTTTGGCATTCGAGCCACGGACATCCTCAACACTAATCTCCTCGCCCACCTTCCCACCCACCACGCAAGCCAGCTCGATCGAGCTCCCATTTTACTTTTATTTGCTTCCACTATTCCGCATAATGGCGTTAAGCTTTCAAGTACTTAAGATTCCTATTATAATGTATTACCGGCAAGCTTCTTATCTTGGCATTTTCCTTAAAAAATTTAATGGAGCCTAAATGTAATGATTTTCCTTTCGGCTAACATCTTGTTGCCGTTTTATGACTCAAAGTTCATTAAAATGAAAATTAATGCTATGTTTAATCTTCAATTACCTCAATGGTTAATTTGCGTTACATTTTACCAGCGTGTGACAAAAAAATCTCATTTACGTTTTGGGCAAAGTAACAATTTAAACGTATGATAAATTGTTTGTAAATTCGTGAACTGCAGAGTACATCATTCCGGGTTACCGAACGATTTGAATGGACGATTAATCAAAGAATGTTTCTGGCATGCAAAATTTCAATACAAAAATCGGTCCGCGCAGGACCAATATTGGGGTAACCGGGTGAAATCCGTTCATGGCTACTTTAACGCATGCTGTTAGTCCATAGACTTCTGCAAATTGAGCCTGCTTGAGAACGCCTTTTTCTGGCCCCTCACTTTCAACGCCCACGGTTCGAGTATACCTGACGCATTGCGTGGATTCAGTGTCAGGCTGCTCATCGTTTTCCTGTTTTCAGAAGCAACGTGTTTGGGTTTTCCTCAAGAAGCCCCCGAACGCTATTTTTTTCAAAAATCATTCTCATGTCGCAAGAGCTGCGTTTCGGTGAATTAAATGCCAGAATATTAATTTTCTCAATTGTCAATACAGTTCCTAAAATGGAAATGAGCAACTACAAATACACTGCCTCCCGCAAACTTTAGAATGATTAATTTTGATTGAAGGACATCTGTCGACGTTCGTCCATGTCTAGCGATTCACTCGCACATTTTGGTATGTTTAAACAATCAACGTAGCGTATTCGCCCTATCCGTGTAGTTTTTATGAATGGTGCTGACGCAGTGGGAAATCAGGCTATATTGTGTCTTAGTGTACAGAGCACACAGAGCTCTATCATTCCTGTTTGAGACTGGGAGTGTATAAAGGTACTAGGTTTCACAAATTGGTAAATTTCGCGTGAAATCGGTATAAAAGACCTGTTGTTCGACTGTTGTCAATGTGTACCATTTTGCATTAAATTGCCAGACCGTGGTCTTCAGAAAAAAACAAAGGAATTTCTGTTAATTGCCCGTGTGATAGTGACGATTCAATGTCAATTCACTGGTGGATAGACCCGTAAAAATCACCGCCTGACGACAATCGTTGGGAATATCACATATTTTTTAAGGGCGAGTTTATCACTAAGCGTATAGCCGTTTTACTGTTACATTAACGATATTCAGCGCTGCGGTAACTATGTACCTGCGCACGCGTAACGTCACCAGTGCCTTGCCAACACAGTTTCCCCTTTAAATATTTGTTACAGCGGCACCCGCCTGAATTTTGATTGGTCAGCTCTGAACATCCCTAGTCAAACACTCCACCGTTGCCGTGAGCTTTTACGGAGGCGTCTCTTTGCGTGAAGTCACAGCAAGCACCGAGCATGGTGATTACATTGGGCTCGAGTCGAAAATAAGTTTGGATCAGGGTTGTCAAGTTACAAGTCAATTTAAAAATTGCTACTAATATCAGCCTAACGACCGGAAGATGAGAGATCCTTGGGACAAGTTGTAAAGTGACTCGTATCTTTAGCATCGTATACGAGCTAAACCCTCGATTTATCAGCTAAATATCCACTCACTGACAGCTTTATTTCAAGACCATTTCTGGTAACTATATTTAGAGAGCGTTTGCAAGATCTGGCTTTGGGCCCAAATCATTTTCAACTCGTCAAAATATACATTCTCAGACAGCTTTCTAAATTTAGCCACAATTTAACCTAACCGCTTGCCTTCTGAAAATAAGACACTAGAAAGCGCTGCCACATCCTAATTTGCGCCTTAAAACAAAACAGTTGGCACTTTGGAGAGACAGCATAGGTCCATGATGGATAGAGTAATTTCCATTGAAGAGCTTGTCCGGTAAGTTGTTATATACGTCTCTCTCTTTCTCCATTAGTGTCAAGGGCACGTGTAAATCAGAATCATCTGCGTGAAGACATCCGAGTGTAATGATGAATTTGAAAGTGTATGGGCCCATGTGATGGGTTTTGTCAAGATATGTGCATAACATTTCCAGCTGAGGGCAAGACAACGGCAAGGTCCCTGCTGCATTTTGCTTTCTTGCTGAGGCCGTCCGTTCGAGTAGCCGTCGCCATCTTTTGCCCGCCTCGCACATGTCTGCTTACCCGCATGCAAACAACATACATGAACGTCATTGAAGCCTTGTTAGCTTTTTCCATCCAAGGGTGGATGAAACGCTCAGCATGAAGCAGACTGGCTTGATGTTTGTCACGTTTTACCATGTTCTGTTCCTGATTTTGATGGTTTGAACGTGACGAATGGCCAAAAAGGCTGTGCAATATGAAAGTATGCCCTCTTTGTTCACACAATTCTCTCTCTCTCTCTCTCTCTCTCTCTCCTCTCTCTCTCTCTCTCTCTCTCTCTCTCCTCCTCTCTCTCTCCTCTCTCTCTCCTCTCTCTCTCTCTCTCTCCTCTCTCTCTCTCTCTCTCTCTCTCTCTCCTCTCTCTCTCTCCTTCTCTCTCTCTCTCTCTCTCTAATGTCTGGAGGTAAGATAATATTGCATTCCCTCTGGATATTCAAAATCCTACTTAGATCACTTGTTAAGTTGTATATAACTTTTATAATAAGCACAAACGGTACCATTTTCCAGAGATTCTCGAAAGTGGAATTATTGTAACGTGTATTTCAGCAGTACCAACTTTATTCGGTTCATTTTATAATAGTAAAGGTGTGCGGTGGCACCAAGTAACTGTCTTATTTGGGAAGATATGTGGTTCTGAAAAACTCACCGGTTCTTTTCAGAACCAGGAGCGTCTCCCTATTGAGATAGTCACGTGGAACTATGACAAACCTCTACCAGTCGATACCACTCCCACGCCAAGTTTCAACTCTTACTAAAGTTTATTTTGCAAAACTAAGGAAAACGTGATAATCAGAAAGCACTCCTAACTACATCTCTTCGCCGGAAAGGTTCTGAATGGCAGAGAAATCCCTCCGACTTTCGGTCTACTGTCTCTAAGACCTGCCACAAATGTCATCTATTGCTGGTCGTCGTGTGCATGGCAGAAGCGTCGGACAATTTTTCTATCAAGAAATGATTTCATTACGAGTTTTTACCGAGCAGCAGATGGAGTCATTTGGTGTTTATCACGTATATATTACAGAATCTACACGTCACTGGTCTACTTGTCTGCATGCTTATTTATTGCAAATATCGTCAGTGGACCCCAGACGTCCACGACACACTTAAAAATTAAGCAATTATTCATAAAACCGTTGTGAACTCCTTGTAAAAAATCCCATTAACTTTCGGCTTGATAAGGCCTCGTCTTTGCACATGTGTTGCCAAATGTTGACGGTAAGAAGATGAATAATGCGTTAGGCATTTCTCCATCGTGTATGGTTAAAAAAAGGACTTCGATTGTAGGAGCTATTGTGGTGAATAAATTTTGTCAGTTTGCCCTTTTAACTCTAGAAATTCTATAATCCCTTTAAGAATTAAATGCAAAGAGAGAAAAATACCCCCCAAAAATCGTTAGGCCTAACCTTTCAGTTGATCTAGCAGTGGCACTGGAGCTTTCCTCAAAAGTTGAAGAACCTTTGGACTTAATTTGACGAAGAGTAATGGTCAAGCGTTCGCTTCTTGTACGGTGCAAAGTTCAGCTTCAAAAACTGCATGGATGCAACTCTGGGAATACTGTTTTATTGTAATACTGTGATTGTTTAACATTAGTGCCGCGAGGGGTTGTCATCTACATGTCGGGATCTGCTCAGGTCACTGTAGGTTCTTGGAGTGAAGGAGTCACTTTAAAATTGGACTCGTATGAAAATGCCAGCGCTTCCCGTAAAGAGCACTTCTTGTCTCGCTCGATGTGCAGTGTTAAAAAAAATCCGCTTCCCCTGTAAAGGCCTACATTTTAGACAGTGTGCACAACTCAAAGTGAGCATCGTGTCTTTAGTTACCGGCGCTATATGTTATGAGTTTGGTTTTAAGTAACCATAACATGCTTTACCTCTGGCCCAAAATCTGGCACATTCGCCACCATGGGGTTCCAAGAATAGCATCATTTCCGATTTGCCTGTCTTCCTTTTTCGATCTTTATTACCTTAAAAAAATACGAAATCGTCTGAACATCCTGTCAGCAAAGCCCGAGGAGCAGAAATGTAATTCAGTTAGTCTTGATAAGCTCCACCCTAGGGGTTTAAATCGAATTTCCTCCACGCACGTTTCGTCGTAGGCTCTGTTGCGTGCGCGAAGCATTTTGCCCCAAGGTCTTGGCTCTATTGAAAACTGAAAGAAACTTTTTCCCAATCTGAGAACAGGTAGCTTAACAGGTTTAACGATTTCCTGTCCATGCTTTAACCAGACAAACATGCGTGGGATTTCGAAACGTCGCTCTTTTTTGTAATCGTCAACAGCAGCTGTACGACACTCACGTATACAGCGACCCTATCGGCAAGCCAAGGACAAATTAAGAGGCAGGCCTTCATGTTTCTCTCTCCTGTTCCGTCAAGTCTGATCGTAGATCGCGAGTTTAAGGGCCGTTCGTTTACTGTTTCGATGGTGGGAACGTCACGGTGACAGCGAATTTCTTCACCCTTGAAGTCCGGTCATGGGAAGACGCCCGAATGCGGGGACAGCGCGAAGGTTGCGCTGCGGGTGTTTAGGGTTATGATGCAAGCTGATTAATGGCGTTGATGCCGTCTCCTCCAGCAGTGGATCTAATTCCAAATTCACAATATCTTTGTAGAGTATTTCAAGAGGCTATATTTTGTCTTCATCAGAAATCCACAACCAGCACTTCCTATCAAAGCACATTAGTATTGTGCGAAGGCGGACCAGAATATGGAAGTATGGTGCTGCCGTATGTGGATTGAGGTTAGGGCAGTATGCAACTTACGCGGTACAAAGCTTTCCTTTACAGATGTGGCTATTCCGCAAGACGATCAAGCGCCATTCCCGAGAGGTAGAATATGTAAACAGCCGAAGGATCAATCCATACAAAACAGTGAAATTCTGTAAGAAGTGTGGACGAATGTGGGCGCCTCGTTTGTTTTTAGTTACCGGTGTATGTACACGCCATTTTGACACAGGTGTTCAGTGTCACTCTCAATATGCTCTTGAGACGGTTATCACGACCGTTGTGTCCCGGACGGTTTGCATATGAAGTCTTCGATATTGTCCTCTAGGGGGAGATGAAAGCCCAGGAACGGGATCCTGTCCTCCGCTCGCACCTCCCTCGCCTAGCTTTGCCCCTGGGCAGGCCGAGCCAGGAAAGCTGCTCCATGACTTAACCCGCATGTTACTTGCAATGAAGTAGTATATTCGCGGGAGCGCCGTCGCTGAAATAGTGCGAGAGCCAATGCGGAGGCTGATCGAGATCTATTAAAGCAAAGGTGAATCCCACGTAATGGATTTGGTGTACTTGGACGGTCGGTGTATTTCTAGCACGAAGTTAGGTCAGCTCACTGTTACAAATTTGCAGCGAATGCATGCATATTCATGTGCTTAAAAAAAATCCTCCTTGGTATACATCGTTTCCCAATCGGGTTAATATTTAGCAGTGCCAGATTATGTTTGGTTTTATTATGGTTGTAATGTTACTTTTACAGTTATCCCTTCTAAATCTGACGAGAAGAAGTCAAAATACAGTCACTTTGGACAATCAACATAGTTTTTGTCAACCAAATTTCGCCAGGATTGCTCTGCCGATGGCATTAATCTTAAAACGTTTGGGGTTCAAATTCATCAGTTATTTGAACGCAAGTATGAACCTCCCCAACAATACGGGCGTTTCACAGTAGTGCACCTCCAACAGTTTGCAACTCGTGGGCCAAGTACAATGCGCAGAAATTGGTCGACCCAATGCACGTTTGGAAGGGGTCGACAACTTTCGGCAACTCTTGGAGGCGCACTATTTTGAATCGCCCGTATTGACTGTGGTCCCAGAGCAAACGCACAGTCGTGATTCTGTAAAGACATTTTGAAAAACACTGAACAATAGAAAAAAATGGACCAGTAGTATGAATGGCTAACGGCTATGAGTACAACCGGTTTAGCACTTAATGGAGCAATTAGTCTGCTAAAAAAATTGTCACGTTTCAATCTAACCTTTACCTTGATGCTCTTTCCCTAATTTGACCAAGTCACGTATGCGCGTAATTCTTTGGTCTGGTCAATGCACCGAATTTGACTGCAGTTTCTCCGGAAATGGAAATACCACCTGATGTCCAAATATAACGTCGGCTTCCCGAAACGGAATCAAAAGACTGCGATATTGTTTCTGTGCTTAATTTAATCGATGGCAGATGCACCTTGCGAGAAGACTTAATTTGATTTACGGTAGGGACGGGGATGCGATCGAGAGAATTCCGTCGTGAAGACCGTGGCGGGACCGCCTGCCGGCCTGTGTAACCCCCGAGCGTGTCCGGTCTGTCGTGCTCTACCGGTTCTTTTATTAAGATACTCGACCCTATTCAAACTTGGCTGCTGTCGGCGAATCCCTGACGTAGCTTTCTCTGTATACATCGAGCGCGATCCCCGCGTATTCCCACGGATGGAAACCGTTGCTTATCTCGCGGCCCATCTCGCAGTTAGTCATTTGGGGGTCACATTTGGTAAAAGAAAAATCTGGAATCGGTCGATAAACCAAGAACTGTAAACTGTCCATCAAGAGCAAAGTCCCCGGACGGTTAGGTCTAATGATGGCAATACCGTTTGGAATCGACCCAAAAAAAAAAAAAAACCCGTACAGGGCTTTTACATGAAGGCCTACGTGCCAATACAGCTTAACTTATCCTTTGTACAAAAGCAAGACGCTTTCCCTAACCTGACACCTGATGTACGTTCAGCCGACATGTGGAACTCTTTGCACCTATATAGGCAAACTAACATTAAAAAGCAGTAGCTCCCACTGCCGTACTTTGCACTCGGCTGGTGGACAAAATGTTAATTTACCGACTCTCCTTCTCATTGACTTTAATGATGCAGTTCAATGTTCACAAAAATGTCAGATTTGAAGTCAAATTTCATTCGGTCGTCATTTAAAAGTGTTGATAAACTCGCTGATAAACTTTGAGACAAACCAATTCTGGTATATTGAACGAAAAGCAAAAGGTGAGGGGTGGGACTCATCAACTTGTGTGTGTTGTGGGTCGGGTCTTGGGTTTCACTTGAACTGGATCCCGTCTTTGTGAAGAAAAATGCGAATACGCCTTTCCACCATTCTCGAATCCATACCAGTTGGGGGTTATATATGTGTTTAAGCTTTGCAACTTAGGGGGGGCTCTATTTCTTTCCCCTGCCTTCTTAAAACGGGTACAAATCCCTCGAACGTTGTCTCATCCCCGACAAAAGCCATCAATATTTTCAGATTTTTCGAAGTAGCCCCCCCCCGGCAAAAAACTGGTCACTGGAACCACCTTTGGTTGTAACCATGTACAGGTAAGTCCCCATCCCAGCAGTGGCAGAAAAGGAAGTAATTCTGAAGTCATTGCATAAAACAGCTGTCCCGTAATGGGACACAAGCCGATGCCGTTGCTACAGGAGCTAACCCGCGGCTCAAGAGTATACTCACGCTCGATAAACTGTGTTTCTCATGATAGTTATAATCTCAGAAAAACAATGCTATGCTGTGTGCACGTGGCAGCTATTCGTCTACGTACGAGTTAAATATCGCTAGGTTAGATCTCATGTTCACAATTCTATGTTGTACACAAACCTACAGTGACTCTTTCGTGTGCGCAAATTAATTACCAGTCATGATCGTGTCTTCCATCGTCTGTAACGATTTAACTGTCGGCAATACGTGCAGAGGACGGTTATGGTGTGACCACGCAACATCTCGTAACAAGCACGTCTAACGTTGTCTTGTGCACGTGAGAAGACTGTAATTTGAATGATATAGTTTCTAGGTATTGGCACTCACATGTTCCGGAAAAGCGAAATTTCAGTTGCGGAGAGCAGGTAAAGTAGCGTAGTACTGGGGTAATGATAATGTGGTGAAGCGTGGTTATCGAGCCCTGACGATAAAAATAGTGTCGTCAAGGACGGGGCTTCAGCAACACGGGCGTTGTGCGCGTCCGATGCTTCAAACCTCTTTAGCCACTTCTGTCTTCCACTTTGCTTCGTCCGCACGGTGACCGGTGTCCCATGCATGACGCACTCTTGACGAACATTGTTTATGAACGGGAGAGGAAAAAACGGGCCGCACATTTATGTGTTATTCTAACACGCGAATTAGAATTGGCAAGTGTGTTGAGTCCGTTCTGTGAACACAGGCGGTGGAAAATAGTGTTTTTCTGGTGAAGACATGATTGCTTTGGAGCTAGACGGTGCATGAAGGCCAAGTGAAATCAATGAGGTCTCTGTATAGGGGCTTCCGAGAAGGGACAAGTCGGAAGACCTCACATTGGTCATGAATGAATGGGCTGAAGTATACAGATTGCCAACTAATGAGTTCCGACGGTAATCTTTTAAGCAGGAAAAGTGAAAAGAAACGAAATCCATCTCCACCAAAAGGGGAAAAACACATCAATATCACACCTTGACAAACTGAAGATGTCTTATACGGTTAGTCGCACTCATGATGTGACAGACACCGATATTAAGACAGTAAGCAGAGCTTTGGACCATGAGAAGCATTGCTGGACTTAATTAAGGACTCAATTGAGAGCTGTTTCAAACGTGATAAAGAAAGTGCTCCGCGAGGGAAATATTAATTTTGGTTTGTTGTGGACATCAAACTCGAGTTCACTAAAGAGTAACAACATTAAATTTCATAGCACAATCAATGCCTAAAAGGGTAGTTTCAAACTTTATTTGAACCTGCTCTCGTGGGTTACATCAAACGCTCTTTTGAAAGTTTTTCTGTCAATTTGTTATTCATGGATCGAGTCGTGTTTGGTTGGGCGCCTCCCCGGCCACAATGCGTGCGATGATGTTGATTCGAGCTATACGCATCGACCCGGTGTTCCCTTGCGACGTGCCTGGCATGAACGTGTGGGGACGGTTGACGCTCCCCTCGATCCCCAGAATGCGTGACACTCAACAGATGATGAAACACATCTGCAAGATTGGAAATGGAAATTTTTCCCCTCTCTTTTCTAGTTTTTATAGTGGACAGATTTTGGACGGATTTTCTGGATTTAAAGTTTACACGCCTACGCAGTCCCCATACGGCAATTCTGGAGACTATGAATAACAGTTGAACAATAAACAGCGCTTGTGGGGACCTAAAGTGTTGTATGGATCGCCAGAATCCCCACAACTCAGTCAGGAACGTTCCGCTTATATTACTTTCGATGTTAATACAAGAACAACAATTTTCTTCGAAGATCAAATCAAACAGAGAGTTTGGCAAGTGCTTTCTTTGTCAAAACTATAGCTTAATTCTTCCATAATTCGTTAGCAAGGGAAACCATCCATGGGCAAAGGAGCTCGAATGAAATACTCATTAAAGCAGTCGCTGGCATTCAGCTTCTCTGAAAACTTGACAAAATCTTCCCAAAGTGCTCTGTTTTCCAGCAATCGTACGTGGTACACATCTACACGGGGTAAACATACACCTGTTTTACTTTTGACAGCCCGTGCACTTTGGGTTCAAGCCGTGTCCGGTTCTTGACTCCTTTTTTTCGTTCCTGATGAGAGTTCCGAATAATTAGGCCCCGTAGGTCGGGGTAAATATCACGGGACCATTTTTGACACGGTTATAACGAGTGGGCATTGATCGATTGCACGCTTGGCACAGAAAGGAGACGAACGCAATCTGTTCTATATGAATAGGCGCGTAGAAGTCGCGTGGACTGTCGTGAGTATGTATTTTCGATTACGAGCAGCAGAAAAAAGTGCCAGAGCCCCATGAGCCCGAGCAGGACAAAGAGATGGTGAAATTTCCTAGCAAAAGATGGTCTTTCGGTGGGATCTGCACTTCACTGGTTCACAAACGACTATATGAAACATACACGTTAAGGCGCCTTTCCATGTACCTTTTGCGGTGTTTGCGTACGTGATGCGTTCATGCGTTTCACTTTCACGGACCCCCCTCCAAAAAACGACACCATCGACACAACACACGTTTGCGTTGCGTTAGGCCGTCAAAATCGCCCTGGACAATGATTTTGAAGAATACGTAACGCTTCGCGCAAGAGTTAACGCGCATAGAAAACTAACCAATTTCGTTTCCGTAAAAGTTATCGAAAAGTATTGTAAATGATTTTGCGACACTATTCAGTGTTGCTCTGAGATGACTGTACGGGATTGCAGGTTACCAGAATGTTCATTCTGTTCTTGTTTCTTCCCTATTTCGTCTTCAGCATTTTCCCTATTTCATTAATATTTTTTAAACGAATGTCGTAACAACAGCATCCCATTCACGACACACACAAGCTCTACGTAAATCAATTCGTTTTATGTGCTGCGCAAGTGACCTGTGCAAAACTTCCTTCACGCATGTACAGTCCGTAATTACGAACTTGCTTATTGATACAGTTAGATTTTGTGTTATTGAATGTCTGCAGATAATTGCTTCAGTCTATTAATAATTTCACCTCAAACATCTACTTACTTGATGTAAAAAACAATATTTCCGACAACCACCTACATAATACGGGCGTTTCACAATAGTGCGCCTCCAAGAGTTTGCAACGCGTTGGCCAATCACAATGCGTGAAATCGGTCGACCCAATATGCGTTTGGAAAGGGTCGACAGATTTCGCGCGTTGTGATTGGCCAACGCGTTGCAAACTCTTGGAGGCGTACTATTGTGAATCGTCCGTATTGCATTGCCTCTTTTCTGCCTATTCACATGAAAATTGACTATTCGTTTACTTAAAAAGTTATTTCATTTCGACATCTTCTTTTGCCTAACATGCGCCAGGCCTACATCTCGATGAGAACTAACTCACAAGAAAGAAAAAAAAGGCCTGATGCATGTACCCCCCGTTTTGATCGTCTCAAACGACGAGTAACAAGCGCTCAAACATCCATCATTCCCAATTAATTCGCGTCGGGCGAAGACCTTAACTTGGAGACCAAACAATGTTCACCGAACATTTACAATCGACAATACAACCCAGCTGCACTCATTGGTGACTCTCGGTGCGGTCGAGCATTCGGTAAGGATTTTGCTTCGCAGTGATTGATTGGCCCCCAACCCATGACAATTTCACACAAACTGAACAAAATCCGAGATGATGGATCTGGTTTCCTTTAGATCACAAAAGACATGTTTTATCTTGTCTGGCCAAAATGTGCTCGCCATCTGGAAAGCACACAGCTGTTGATAAAATAATCACAGTTTAAATGAAAAAATGAAATGCAACGAGGTTGAATTTTTTAGTGATGGTGAGAAACCGACGTTGCCCCAGCTCGATCCTAGTTACAAATATCTTGTAAATGTTTTGGATCTCTTCTGATCGTGAGGTCTTCATAGGATACAAAAATTTGAACTGCTGAAACCTAGCAATATACATGTAAGAGAGTAAAACCTCTAAAGAGGGAAAAACCTACACTTCTTGAGTCACAAAATTTGAACAGTTCAGAGAATAATAGGGATCTGCCGCAATTTTACCTTTGTCATTTAATGCTTCTTAAAAATACCAAATGAGATATAGTTCGGAAAAGTTGAGATCTGGCCATACCTTGTAGACAGAGTTTATAAAAAAAATTAAAGCAAAACAAAGGTACTTCAGCACACAAAGAAATGCAGAATAAAAAGATGCATTCAGACACGTTCTTGTCTTTCCTTGACTTCTCCCCCAGGTCAGTGGGATTGCTACGACCCAGGGCGGCGGGAGTACGAGGGCACGGCGTCGACGGCGTGCCGGACCAGTACCGAAGGTACCGAGTGTGTGGAGTGCCTACCCTGGCGAACGGTACAGGAGAAGCGTGGGTCCCTGCCC
The DNA here is from genome assembly GCF_054643075.1 of Acanthaster planci. Lineage (NCBI taxonomy): Eukaryota > Metazoa > Echinodermata > Asteroidea > Valvatida > Acanthasteridae > Acanthaster > Acanthaster planci. Next base: position 3,776,846 of record NC_141791.1, on the reverse strand, counting down.
TTCAACCAGTCCGTTGGTGAGTAGTTCCAAACAGTCTCTTATCGCCATCTCACCCGGTCTATACCCAGCAAGAAATGAGACCGAGGGGTACCCCCCCAACATGTCCAATCCCTGTACACATTCAAGACTATTGTTACTTAACACATCCCCCCAAGATGTCTGAAAGGAATTCCCCAGATTCCTGCGAGACAATGACCAACACAAAGCGGGGGGGGGGTTCTCTCCCTCTCATACCTTGCTGCATATGACCCAGTTCAGCTCATCCATCCGAGCGAGCTGCGATACCTTAGAAATGGGCAACAGCTACCCAAATCAAACTGCCGAACTGCTGCTCAACTGCTGTCGCGAAATCTGTCGACCCAATGCGCGTTCCCGAAAGGGTCGACAAATTTCGCGCGTTGTAATTGGCCAACGCGTTGCAGACTCTTGGGGGCGCACTATTGTGAATCGCCCGTGTTAAAAAGCAAAGCAAAGTGGTACATACGTTAGGATAGGAGCCTGTCACGACAATGCTAAGAATGTTTTTACAAAAGTCCTAAAACCATGCAAAATTCGCATGAGGAGATAAGACCTTTTACAGTGCAACGCCGCTATAAATAAGAAGAACGGGTTTTACACACAAAACGTTCGGTATAGCGATTGCTCTTTATCTGGTTCGTATTTGACTTCGTCACAAAAGCGTACGCACCACGATTTGTAGGCTCCCATTGGACGATCGCTGAAGTTGCACGTTAACTTCCGGTTTCATGGTTCCATGTATTAAACGGCGATCAATGCATACAACTACTGCATGCAACTCTATGTGCAGTGCATGTGCAGTGGGCGTGGTTTAAACTGAAGTGACGTCACACTGACGAACCGGATAGCCGGTATAGCAATTGCTTGGTATAGCGATTTTCAGTCGCTGAGTATCAAATGCCCTTGTTCCCAGCTTTGGCCCGTTCGAACATGTTGCGGCTTGCCTCATGAACGTTTCTGCATGTTAAGAGAAGCTGGGGCCAATGTATATTTCATTGCTTCCATATTTCACCTTTCGTGGTTTTCAATGAAAGTTGAATTGCAAAATGATATTAGGTGTCTCATGACTTTCTCAGCGCCGTCACTTAAAAATCAAATGCAATAAGCAGTTACACTGGTTCCTGCTACTATATTGGGACTGTAAAAATGGAGATCGGAATCATTCTCTAGCGCTGGAGCGAATGACCGAAGTCGGCAGCAATACATTGGCACACGTTCTTAGATCCAAACTAGCAAAAATGTTACGAAAGTTTCTCCGATTTAAGTCTCAAAAGCTGATCCATCTCCGAGTTTATCTCCTGTTTTTGATGATTTTTTGTCATGGCAAAAACCCTTGTGCTCGTGCCGGTTACACGAAGCAAGATCTTCGCACAAGCAAGAGTCGCACATATTCATATTTTATTAAACCAAATCGCAGCATTAAGCTGAATTACATGGGTTTTACATTCATTATAAATTACAAATAAAAATCACAAAATATGAAAAAACAAAATAAATTATTAAAATCAAAATGAAAAACACAAAACTACCCAAGAGTCCATAAAAAAACTTGTTAGGTAATTTGATTGAGAAGCTTTGACAGAAAGGGTATTGCACTATTACCATATCTGTTGGTTTTGTAATGAGGGATCTGGTAATTATTGGAATTTCTAAGAGACATACTGTGGGAACTAATATTTGGGGGAACCAATTTGCACATCTGCTGGATTCTATACATTATTTTATTAGCGAATTGGGAGCAGAGATGACATCTTCTGTCTTCCAAAGATTGGAGGCCTAATGAATTAAAAGCATCTACATATGAGATGTAATCAGATCCAAGGATAATACGATATGCACGCTTTTGAATGCGTTCGAATTGATCAGCCTGATTTTTGTTAATATCACCGAGCTAAACTGGAGCTGCATACTCACAAATAGGGCGAACATAACAAGTGAAACCATACAGAACCATGTCATCGATAGGCCTACCAAACTTGTTTAAGTGACCAAGCATGTATACCGTAGCCTACGACTACTTTTTGAGACCGTGTCATTAATTTGAGGCTACCAGCCAAGATTAGATTGGACTATCAGACCCAGAAGCCTAGTTTCAGACACCACCTCAAGCCCAGTCCCTCAAATATTAACCCGTGGTGGTCTAGGTGGTACTTTTTGAAAACAGATTCAATTCAATTCAATTCACATTTATTTCCATACTCTTACGGGAGCAAGATAAAGCACAGGAAAGTCATGAAATCCGTAATATCATTGTATAACACTGTACATGATTGATTAATAAAAACATTAGTCACAGAAATCAGAGTAATGAAAAAAACAACTTACAAAAGAGAAAACAATAGCAGAAGCATCACGGAATTAATGAGTATGGAGGCTGTTCAGGGAAGCCAGGGCTTATGGGGAACAGCCTTTGGACAGACATGACAGACTGAACAAAAACAAGACAGACATGGCAGACAAGATTTGCATGACCTTGCATTTGGAAGGGTTGAGCCCGAGGTGGTTGTTCTTCGCCCACGCATCCAGGCTATCAAGATCCCGTCCAATCTGGCTAGGTTCACTGGAAGGACGGACCTCTGCCATGGTTAGATCGTCGACATATTTAAAACTTTTAGTCAGAGACCCTTCAGCAGGATTATGGATTACTGCCAAAATATAACAGGGCCAAGTTTTGAGCCCTGAGGGACACCACAAGAAAGGGTTTACACTCAGAAAAACTGAATGGTATTTCACCCGCTGACGTCGATCAGTAAGGAAATTGGCTATCCAGGGTAAAGTTTCGCTTCCAACACCTAATTCGTAAAGTTAATGGGTAGCTAAAGTATGGTCGACACAGTCAAACGCCTTGGAAAAATCTGACGTTACCAGGGTGCCTAAAGCTTTCCCCGTATCAGTGCCTTTAAAGGGAACATCTAAGATTTCAACAAGACAATGAGAAGTAGAAGCTACATAAAATCCCTCACATACTTTTGCCAGAAGAGATGTTAAAGAAAATGGCCTCAGTTTGGAAACTGTTGCAGGAGTTTCTTTTGGTATTGGAGTTACGACAGCATCCTTCCATACCTGGGGAACCACACCTTCAACTAGAGACAAGTTAAAAATGTCAGTCACAGGCTGGCTAAACTCACAAGCAAACTCCCTGAGCAACCTAACTGGAAGACCATCAGGGCCAGCTGCCTTTTTAACATTAAGTTTTTTCAAAGCGCTGTACATCTCCCATACCTGAATTTGTTGGGGCAAGTTAGCAGGGTAAAAAGGCAGGTAATTCCATGAGGTTGATTGGGGGTCGGCTTGTACACACTGAAGCAAAATTTATATTGATAGCTTCAGCAATCACAGAGAAACTACATTGTTCGATATGAGGCACTGAAATGATTGGAGGTTGTTGACTTGTATTTGTTATCAGTTGAATGCCCTTATGCCAGCCTGACGGATCATTAGATTCGAAGTTCTGAATGCGATCTCTGTATGATTTTTTAGCCCGAGATATTGCGCGAATGGTCTTATTACGTAGAAACCGCCAAAGCATCAATTTCCCTTCCTCAAACGCAACTTGACGTTTCCTGATTAGGTTGCATGTTGCATGAACGAACTGTACTTGTGGCCGCAACTCACATAAAAATAATTATGTTTCACGTATGCGTTGCGGTTATAGTACGTGTCAAATCTGGTAATCGGAACCTCACACAAAATGCAGTTTGGTCTTTCAAGGAAGCAGTGGTCTACCTCCTTCAAACCTGGAAAATTTTCCTTATTTCACACTGAAACATCGAAGTGAAGACGTCTCTTTTCGGCATACCAATGAAGAATACTCATCGACTTTTTTTTCTGTCCCTGACGATACTGAGTGCATAATTCCACGCCGCCGATAACATCTAAACAGGCCTTGTTTTTGTCGGAGGTAGGTCAGCTCATTACAAGTGACAAAAAAGGCCGCGGAGAGATCTGCAAATACGGGAACCTGAATTGGAAATGATCAGACCTTGTATCAGCCGGATGTCAGTTACCTGGGGATAGAGGCAGGGGGGGGGAGCGGGGTCGCGGTTCAACGACTGAGCGCTTTTTCGTTCCTCTTGCTCAACATGTGCGGGTCATCAATTCCGACTAGGATATTTTCACGACGGCTGGTGTGGAAAAAAAATGGGGAAGATGGGATGAATTAGGTCATCGCTGACCACCTTCGGGGCGCTCTTTAATCTGGGATCGCTATCACTTCTTTCCGAAAGAAAGTTGTAATGTCGAGAGAAAGCTGAATCCCCTAGAAAGATCACGTATAATAAAGGATCCCCCGCGGAAATCGCGGGCCCCACAGAGAATAGCGTTGAATATTTTACTTATCTATCCCTCCCTCCCCCCCTGCCAAAATGATGGTACTAAGGAAAACTTAATGCAAACACCCGCCGGGCACGGCGCTACGCCGATCAATATCACGCCATAACTTCCAAGTGATTGTGATACATTGTAAATGAATTAATGATTGCTTCCACCGCTGCTGGGCATGCACGTGCGATTTCTGCGCCAGACGCCGGGCGTTTTATCTCGAAAAAAAAAAAGTTATTCGGTGCATGAATAATATCCCGCGGACATTCACCGTAACGGCCTTTGTGGACTTAATCGGAGAGAAATCCTGCGCCTCGGAGGGCATCAAACAGTGCCAAAAATATCTTCCTATGAAGTATAATGATCGTTGGATTGGAGGAATTCTCAGGATGTCGTCGGGCAGATTGATTACTTACCATTTCTGAAACTATTGGCTATAGCCAATTGCCAGGACCTCATTTGTGGAACCTGTTGGATGATTTCTGCAACTTTCGGGAAGTTTTCGAAAGTAGCCGGCTTAAACACTGCAGAAACGAGCAAAAGTCATCATTCTTAAAATGATATATATTTGTCATAGGGACGGGGGAAAAGGTTGATGGAGCTGATTTTTTTACTTGCTTTCAACTTTGAACGAGTGCAGTCCGGTGCCAAAATTGAAATGATACAGCATTGATATGACTTGCAAAAATACCGATGCCTGAAGTCTCTATCGAAGTTGTGCAGGTGTTCGACATTAAAAGCCCGTTCTCACCGATCAGCCGACCGGCTCGTATCTCCCACGCAGACAACTCAGTCAGTAAAACCGTGCGTGGGCTGTCTTCGGTGGCCAAAGACTGGGCCGCGGTCGCAATTATTGCCAACGGGTCTCACGCGATCCTCATTGGATCCTAGTGCCCACGTGATGCAGTCTGTCAGACGGCGCGTGCTCAGTGCCTGAGCTTCGTACCTGGGTTGGCTCCTGGGTGTGGATGTGGCTTCGGCCGGGAGTCGAGTATTAATCATCGTACGATTCGTACTGCGCCTATGTGGGGAATGGCTGCCTCTACCAACTGTCGGCTTATGGCGTGCGGTTTATTTTCACAACTGCGGCTCCAGACTTAGAGGTTTTCACATTCCCGCACTCGCCGATAATTGTTCCATCCATGCACAAAACATTTTGGTGAGGCGCTCTGCCCAATGCAGACCTTGTTATTTAGTTTACAAAGAATTGACCGCCATTTTGTCTGGAGTGTCATTTAGTCTCAAACTTTAATGTTCTCTACCCTTGGCACCCAGCTGTTCACTCTCCCACTGCAAACCCCAACTGACACACTTGAGTAAGCACACACTCAGGTCATGCAGTGCCAGGATCCAGCGCAGCATCCATTGTTCCTGTTTTCACTGTTCCTGCCTCAACGCTTCACCGAGCTAATCCCTACATCTGGATCCCTCTCTACACCATAAACCCGCAGTCTCCTGAAGACGGACAGAGTACACTGTTCGAAACGTCGAGTTATTCCCCGGTTCTTCTCAAGAAAGAGATTGATCTATGGTGTAACTGCAATCGTTTTTACTTCACGCTCTTTGTCAGCAACATATCTTTTATCGGTGATACAATGGGGGCATTTTTATCTAAGATTCGATAGGCTTTTTTTTTTAATTTAACATTTGCATAAGATGGTGTAACACATTGTGAACTACATGTATGTTCTTTTGGCACGTACTTTTGTGACGTAGTAAAAAGGTGTTTACATTCAGGAACGGTCTTACAACTTTACCGTGATGAATCTGAGTAACTTAGTTTATGGATAGTTGTCTGAGCAACTTTTCATTTTGGAGAGATCACATGCAAGATTCCCTTTCTCCACACTAACTCATCAGAGCGTGTGTGTGTCTTGCCTTTCACGATGAGAAAATACCAGACAGGGAGGAAAATATCCTGAGAAAACTCTCTAGGACGTATGTCCCCGGGCCGTTCGGCTTCGATCGGCCCACTGTTCAGATCCCTTGACTCGATTTTGCCGAAGGACTCGACAGTGGGATGAAGTGTCGCGTAAGTTCAAGCATCGGTGGGCGTGCTCAGAAACAGCAATTGAGAAGAAAACCTTTACAGGCGGCTGAAATTTGATATTCAACGTGCTGTCTCTCCACATTCTGGTCTCTTCTCGAGAATAGGCCTGTGGGTGTGGGCATGATTGTCTACGTCTTTTGGAGGGATTGAAGTCAGGGGATCTGTTTTCAGGGAGCTTCGGTTGAGAGTTAATATTAGAAATGTTGTCTCAGGTTGTTACGAAGGCCACGTGTGCATCCATAGGTGGCTGGTGGTTGAGAAGGCCCTGCAGGGCTAATAAGTCGTCTCGAGCAACTGTAATTTGACATCAACAACGAGTTCGAAGGTTTAAAATTAGCGAAATTAAAGCAAACCAACATCAGAAACAAGACAATTGGAAACACATATAGAACGCACAGACGCTTGAAAGAATCTCCGGTGTGTAAATAAACACATCATGCAAGTGCTATATTTGGCAAAAGGCTTGACATAAATAGATGCAGCACGGTATCGGATTAACCCTGCATATTTCTGTAGTATACATGCTGCAGAGGCAAACATGTAAAACAAATCTAAAGAGACACAGACAGAAGATGCCAAACACGTTAGAAATAACAGTGACGGCTGCTCAACTAAATATAGCCTTTCTTGAAGTAATTTAGCGATCATGCCTCAACCTCACGTTCGGCTTACCTCAGATCACCGCGGTATAAAACCAAACGAATTGACCAGTACGTCATACATCCTATCTTAACGATCGCCCTTGAATTGGATAAACTCCGTCCAGCCATCTCTCCCTCGGCGTGACAGGAAACAAAAACACAGTCAATCCGATGCACTGGTGGCCATGACCATGAGTGTAGATATAATGGAACCTTAATGCGATTACATGAAATCATTACAGAGCCTTGGCAATTACCTGATTAAAGAGCTAATAATAAGGACGCGAAACCCCCTCGAGGCAGTGGCGTAGCTAGGATTTTACGAGTGGGGGGAGCCACAAGGGGGCACCAGCATCTTATGAGGGCACCAGCTTTCAGGGGTGTGGTTTTTGGGGCAAGCTTTTGTTAGCCTTGTTTAATATCTAGTCATCCGTTTTTAGTGGGGGACCGGGGGAGCCCCAGGAATGGGGGGGGGTGCACGTTCCCAGGCTCCCCGGGCTACGCCCCTGCCTCGAGGTAAATCACTAAGGAGTAGAAATATTCCAACTTTGTCCAAAGCAAAGAAGAGGGAGAAATGACCTTTCATTTATTTGCCACTAAATCTTTCCTCACACATTCCTCGCTGCGTAAAAATAATCTAGTGCGTAATTTAGATTTAGACTTATTTTGATTATACATTTATTGAACGTGTTACTTACAGTCGTGTAAGACCAAGTAAAGATATCAATTGTGCGTCCACATGTTTCCAAAAAGAGAAGAAAGCGGATTTTTGTCTTCTTTTTTCATATAGATGGTCATCGGTGTTTTTATGTTCCATCTGGCACACGTTTCCGGCCAAAGCTCTGCAGCGTTTACTGAATATCTTTCCAATATTCCACGCATTATCTGCTAGATTCACCCTAATATATGCACGTTCATTTTTTATACTTAGTCTAAATTAGAAACACAGAAATAACAAATGCAAGATATCTGCCCAAGGCTCGTCCACAGCGTTCCCAGATAGTGCTCTATGAACCAAACTGTATATATATATTTCAACTTTGAGGTTTCTTTCAGCTACTATCATGGATATCAGTCCGCGGCATTATGAGGAATTGGAATGGCCTTAGGTTGCTCAGCAACAATGATGGACGGACAAGACAGGACTGGGCCCCCGTTGTGTTACGATGTGGTCCATGAAGATAAATCGGAAGAGGGCGGGAATGCATCCTCAAAGTTTGAACTGAGTCCACTGGCGGACTTCAAGCCCAAGAAGGGGCATATCAAGAATCATATTTTTCAGGGGAGGGCAAACCTGCTTTCGGGGTCTAAAAAGTTGTAAATAATTTATGAATTTGTAATCATGTGGACTTTGAGCTGTACCAAGAGAGAGCGATTTTCTTAGCAACGGAGGCTCCTTTAGAAGTAACTTCGCATCGCTGGTTCACGAACGACTAGGAAACGCAAGCGTTGCAGTCGCATTGCTACCAACAAAATGAACACTCCCGACCGACATGGCTCTTTTGAGGGAATGAGGGCTCTTTTAAACCGATGAATGAAAGGGTCTCTGTGTTGGTGGATGTAACATCAGAAACATCAGGTATGCTGATGATACGGTTCTGCTAGCAGGGTCGGCAGAGGATCTGCCGAGATGTGGTGGTTAGGGAGAGTGAGAGGAAAGGATTGCCCATCAACTGTAAACAGACAGAATACTTGATTGTCTCAAAGACAGATAATCCAAGATGTGCTCTGGAAGTGAGTGGTGAAGAAATTAAGCACGTTTCCTCTTTCAACTACCATGGAAACCTGATCACTGATGATGCCAGATGTGTCAGAGAATTTCAAAGCAAGAACTGCTCTGGCAAAATCAGCTTTCTCAAAAATAATTAGACAACATTCTGAAAAACTGTTCCATGAGGATGAGGACCAGGTTACGTGTTCCGAACTTCTATGAACATGTACATGTATATGTATATTTAGTATTAATGTATGGCAATGAGGCATGGAAAGTAACAGCAGAGTCTATAAAGCATTTGGAGAGTTGCGAAAAATGGCTCCTGAGGAGGATGTTGCGTATTCCGTGGACGGACAAAGCTACGACTGAGGAGGTATTAAGAAGGTCAGGAGAGGAAAGTAAATCTTTAACTGAGATGAGAGACAAGCAAATGAGAATTTTGGGGCACCTAATAAGGAAAGATAGTTTGGAGAAACTGCATTGACTGGATAGATAGAAGGGAAGAGGAGCAGGGGTATAGGAGAAGGGTGCTTTGGATGGGTAGTTTGAAGGAGTGGTTAGCGGAAAGGGGTGTGCATCCTAAGGAGGTGGAACTGTTGGAGAAAGCCAAAGGTCGAGGATTGGGGCATGACATGATCAACTACGTCTGTGGATATGGTAGGGAGAGAGAGGGGGCGTGTTTCAGCTCAGGGTGGATGAGGTTTGATTTTAAGGGCTTTTTACACGCTTTACGAAGGCTGGAAAGTGAAATACAAGCCCATCAAATCGGCCTTTGTTCTCGTATTTTTCCAAAAAGAGCTTTTTGGCTCCTTTGGATAGCCCACTTGCAACCCCCCCGCCATCCACCAATGATTGACATGCAATATTTGCATAATCGTAATAAAAAAATCCAAGATCCCGTGAAGATACTTGCTTGAAGATAGGCCTACTGTGTCTTGTACTTTCTGTCCTTGACAAACAACAGACTGGAAATATCCGTGTCGACTTCCCTGACTGTATGCCTTGCTCATCAGGGGGAAATACTCGACCGTGCTCAATGCTGGGAGCCTATGTACATGTACATGCACATGTAATGTTGGCTTTTAGGCTGCACCGTGACTAATTTTGTAGACTGCGCTTGCAACGTAAATAAACATGACAAGCCCCAGAGAAAACACGATTTAAAAGGACGTTCATATGCCCATGTGCAAATTAAGGACAGGAGGGATGTTATGACTCGTTCAGGTAGGAATTTAGATTGGATGATTTCCTGTTGTTGAACTCGTTCTTGATACAAGACAGTAAGAAGAGTTTGAAAAGTGCAGTGTGTGTGAGATCAATGGGTATTAATCTTTTCTTTAAGAAAATGTGTTTCTGAGCCAAGTAAATCATACATGTTAATCTGTTCATACGTTTTACATCGAGTCAATCTCATCCAGGTGGTTTTGATTGAGCGCTGACGATTCAGAAGCAAAGGTTAGCGGGTTGTCAGGATGACAACTTTAAAATTGTACATTATTATGGGAATATTTCAATGTGTGCATGTATAGAGGGAAACCGTCACACAGTACGTTTAAAAGGAAAATGGTATCGTTGTTCAATCCAAGGCCTGGTCTCTTGACACTGCTTTTTCATGAATCCCATCTGCACTACGGTGTCGCATTGGCATTATGTATTCAAGGTGAATTATGTCTTCGACTATCGAATTAACCGTCCGGCATTTGTCGGCCATGCGGGATCAGCGAATCGCTGTCAGCGGACCCACATCAGAGAATCGAGACAAGCAGGAGGAGTAGATTGGAAAATCGAAGATACCTTACCATATAGATTTTTTTTTTCTGTGATAACGTTTCAATTGTATGTGTTGACACTCACACTATCATATCATGTACCGGGGTACGGGTAATGTTTATTTTGTCGTGTTTTTTTTTTCTATGGAGCATAACATATTTCACTCTATTCAAACTTCCTATTTCTTTCGCGGATGATCCGAATGGAAGAAATTATTGCCTGAGACTTACCTGAATACCTGAAGTTGCCAAGGAAAAGCGCAATTTACACCAGGAGCAAACAACGGTGTTTACATACTGTCTTCGACCAACCAGGCAGATATCTTCTCCATCTCACTCTTTTAGACGGAGTCATCCAACTATTAAGGATACAGACCATTTCAACAGCCCAGTGAATCTGTGCTGTGCAGCTCGCCTTTAAATGTGGCTTTTGTCGTGTTTGCCCTAGATAACGTGATTATGAAGCACGGATGAGCTAATGGCGATCTGTTTTGTTTAAAGGGTGAAGCAGGCTCATGCTGACTGAGTGTCCCCTGGTTTACACATTTCATAGAAACTAAACACATGTGACCCACATATCTTCGCCAACATCCTTCTGCTGATCCAAATTGTATCTCTAATGTTTACATGTGCATGCACATTACAGTTTTGAACTGCGATTTCCTTGAAATGATAGGGATTTCTTACGAGTAATTTTGATCCCTGATTTCCCTTTACACTGTAAACCTCTGGTGTTAAAAACGACACTTTTTGGTGTTATCAGATGATCACACCTTAGGGTGTTACTTTAACACCACTGGTGTTGCTTTGCACACGTATAAGTGTTAAAATTCAGTTGTGGTTGTTAAAAGTAGCACCAAAATTTTTAATACCAGTGGAAAGTGTTGGTGTAGTCCTCTGATAACACCGGGGTTGTTAAATTTAACACCCAAGATTTTGCAGTGTAGCCGGACAAAGTGCTCTTGCCGTGCATTTTGCTTTTAAACATACTCATTGCACTTAACTTTCGGCCGTGTTTCTCTTCTACCAATTGCAGTCAGTGACATTATGGACAAAAATTACTGCCGGTTTTTGAACATCGACAACACCGCGCCAAAATGTTTCTACTACATTCCCGAGGAGAATGCCACTGTCCCGACAACGTGCGACATACCTCCATGTGATGGTAAGTGTGACCCTTCTCAATTGTCGTCTGCATGCTGTTGACGATCTCAAGAGTATAGCGCCAAAAGTTCTCTCCTGTTCTCGAAACTACAGTCAGCACATCTTTAGCAGGGATTCGTTTTTCAAATAAGGAGGGATTGATTGACATAAATTAGAGCCAAATACTATAGAGAAAAACCGATATTTGTAATTTGTAATATGAAGTCCGTGCCTGCATGTCCAACAAAGTGCGCTTTGTTATTTCACTATGTAATCATCGGCGCAACCTCGCTTAACGACATTTGCGCTGGTTTGTGCGTGACGTCCCTGGTGCACGCCCACGGATCTTATTCAGGAGGAATCCATTTTCAATCTGCATCGCTGAATTAATTTTATAAATTGTACACTTTTTTGGGGGGGGGGTGTTTGCGTTATTTTGGATAAGGTTGACGTGTGTTACAAACATCGATCCTTTTCATAATTATTCAAATTTGGCTCAAAGCACCAAGGTATAAGGTTTAATCACAAATTTGAAATTATTCATCCGAGTAGGAGGTTGCTAAATTAAAATATCATTTTATTGTTGTCATTTCTTCCTACCAGTTTGAAACAAGAAGAGGTAACCTCGTTTTAGTTTCAACACGGCTGACCCGTGAATAAGGTCTCATATGAGGAGACGCCATTACTTCGGCGGCACCAAACCCACGTGCGCGTTCTAAAACTGGGGGTGCGCAAGCTTTTTACGCAACTGAAGCCTCTACGCTGTGACGGCTGTCGACAAGCGTGGTGCCATCTTTGTGTCGGTCATCGATGCTGGTCTTCGAATTAGGCTGCATCTAAATCTGTTGTCTAGAGCTAGGTCCACTGGAAATTTGCGCGGACGCGCAGATAATAGGACTACCGTAGCTCTGGAAGGCCATTTGCCTTAGCCTACACAAGGGAAGACAAGAATACTGCTCCCCTTCTCTCCACTGTGGCTCTATCTTCCAAAATCACCGCAGAGGCGCAAGCTATTCGACCAGTCTCGCCCCTGTCCAATTTCATGCTTCGCTTCCAGGGCGATTTTAACGGCCGAACGTAACGCACACGTGTGTTATGTTAATGGTTCGATTTTCTGTCCGTGAAAGTGAAGCGCACGAACGCATCGCGTACGCAACGCACCCAAAAACACGTACCGGTGCATTTAGAAAGGCGCCTGTTAGGGTATAGCATGAAATTTAACCCCGAATGTAATAACTACCGCTCTGATTGTCTCCTTAGCGCACGCTGGCTGCATGAAGTATGGGGACAGCAGTAGTTATCGCGACACCGCCATGTTCACAGAAAGCGGCTACCGGTGTCTCCCATGGGACAACGTGACGGGCATGCCCGTCAATCTGCAAACATTCCCCAACGCAGGTGGGTTCAAAATAGGTAACAAAACACAGAGATGTACGGTGTTCACCAAACACCATAATTCTATTTTCTAAATTTTCCAATAATGAGACCATGTTTATTACACTAAATACTTGCATCTTGTAACTGAAGGTGCAACATAGTTCTACCTGGGCACATAAAAAAACGTTCGACTGTAATTTTTCCTTGTACTTGTGAGAAAACATTGCGGACTAAGGTCAACAAGTCGGAATCTCTACTTGTCTCAGACACAGACAAACCCGAACGACCGTGTTCGTGCATATCATTGTAGATATAATATATTGCCATGGATATTTGTTTCCTTTGTTGAAATCCAATTGACAGATTGCGTTGCGCTGCTGTGGTGACACACACTTGGTTAACCCGTTCAAACGACAATGGAACCTTTATCACAATGCTGCCATGCTTGTCTTGTCCCCTGTAGACCTTCTGGCAATAGTTATGAAACTTCACATATTGTGTAAAAGGGAGCAGTAGTTTTCTTCCAGCCTCAGTTTAGTTATACTGATGGCTACCCCGATGCTAGAGGTCTACAGAAACCATTTTAGGTAACGCAATTCCTCTTTGCACCATGCTAAAGTGCACTGGTCGTTTACATTCTTGTTGAATAAATCCAGACATCCGGACAGAGCCAAGTGGGCGTTTTCGGGCTTATCGGAGATGCCAAAACGAACAGTAATCATTATACACTCGTGAAGCAATAGTTTTTAGACTAAAGTAACGGCTTGTAAGTCGAGTCCATTTAAAATTAAGCATGACATGGCCTTGACAGAGTATAGTATGGTCAGGTATGTGTTATACCCACTGCACGTAGGCTTTTAAAGGTAATTACGCTGAATTTTGAACGAAGCACAAATTCAAAGTAGGCCTATGCACTTAAGTTGTTTATAACATTGGTGGTTGATAGATGATGTAAATAAAAAGTTAGAATGTTTACGGCTGTCTCGAAAATGCCCAGATCTGGTGGAGAATTACTGTCGGAATCCCAATAACAAGACGAGGCCTTGGTGTTACTACAGGGACCAGGATGGCGACACCGCGTGGGATTACTGCAGCATACCATTCTGTAAGTCACTCTCACCTCCTGAAAGATTAATCGTAATCGCAAATAATGTATTGGCGTCATTACGCCGAGGATTAATAATTAAGAGACATTTTGCGCAGTGCAGGGCAGAAATTGTTATGGAACATTAGAGAGATGATGCGAGCGTCAACTGCGTCCGCAGTAATGACGTGTTTCTCAGTGCAACCCTCTAATTTTACGGCGCACTTGTACCAGGGACGTGAATCTCACTTCAAATCAAGTCAAACATGGAATCTTTCGCGGAATCTGAATCTTCTTCACAGGCAGCGGAAAAGAAACGACTGCAATGTTGTATGGTTATATTTTCACTCTACATACCCCGAGGTATTTGTTGGAAGATTTCGTGTGGAGTATCCAACTGATGATGTTGTCCCTTGAAATGGCGTAAAATGTTTAGTTAAGCGGTTTAAACACGTAAACTTAAACGTCATAGTTTTGCATATTCTTCGTGGCATTGTTCAGTGGATCAATGTCGCGTTCTCTTCTCAAGCGTTTCTAAATACAATGTAAGTGTCATAGTAAGCCTTACCACATTCCTTTACCTGGGAAGCAAATGTATTATACATTTACTGATAATATTTTCCTTTTTGATTTGTTGAGGAAAGTTTACTGTAACGGCACTAAGCAGTGGAAGTCATTCGGGCTTATCCATTCCTCCTGATCCATTCCACGCACGGTAGCTTCTTTAATCTTCGATAATGGTCTCACCTAATGAACCTGCACTTTCGCTCGCAATCCCAGGGCGATTCGACCGCTCAAAGTTCGCGGCACTTTCACGTGTATACACACCCCGGCCAAAAGGGAACTTACAAAAGAAATTATCACTTCGGCGCTGGCTCGTGGCAATTTTCTTGAATACCGCTGGGACCTCATTAGATGTATTTCATTACTGAATTATTACTCCTGCAAAATGATTAATTTCACATCAACCTCCCCGGCACGTAATACGTTTATATTGCTGAAGTATTTTATGGCAAACCAAATGGTGACTTATTGTGTGCTCCAGGTTCATTAAAACTCTGCGACTAATTCTCCATCAATTTGCAGCATAATTGAGCTGCTTCGCTGAACAAGAGCGTTATATTCGCTCTCCTTTCATCCTCATCTCATGTTTGCAATATTTGCAACTGAGACGAAAGGTGGTCGTACCTTTTAATTCCTATTGTACCTTGATGCAAGTTTAATGGGGCTATCAATGTACCCTTCTATCAGTACCATTTTAGCCCTGATTCTCAACACAACATCAACATTGACCTTTAAAAATGGTTACTTGACTTTATTTTCAACCGATTTAGAAATGACTTCAATAAAAAAAACTTTTCGGAAATTTTCCAAACGTTTCCCTCGGCAAAAGACTAACAAACAAAAAGGTGAAGGCATAATAACCGTGGTGACGAGGCGTTGTTATGTGTCTTCGACGACGATGGTGAATGGCACATTTTCAATAAAGAGCCGACTAACGCAGTCTCTGTCGGTCGACACCAAGGTATGAGAAGCGACGTCGTCATCCTCTGACGGAGGGAGGAACAGACTTGCAGCTGTTCGATTTCAGTATTCATAGACCACGGCTGTTTCCTGTTAGTATCGATCGTCGAATAACATTTCCCGGGTCTTTGTAATTGTGTCAGTGGCGTGTCCAGCGGGTTGGGAGGGGGAATTGACCCCCTCCCCGATTTATTTTGAAATAATACTTCATAGTTGAGTAGGAAAGAAAGTAACCGGTATATTTATTTATCAAATACCAGCACCAAAACCCTTAGAAAACAACACCAGGAAATAAAAGCAAGGATGTCAAGACCGTCAGTATGGCCGTCGGTATTTTCTCTCCTCAACATCAACCGGAAACCCCCTTCGCAACTGAATCCCTCCCCCGCCCACACACACATGTACAGCCACACCAGGAGCTAGATACGCCGCTGGACTGTGTCAAATTACAACCCACTTCTGCAGCGAAAACGATGAGCGTTGGACAAGGGGGTGCTCCAGCCCCCCTGGAAAAAAGTCAAATTCGGGCAAGGGGGTGCTCCAGCCCCCCTGGGAAAAAAGTCAAATTCGGGCAAGGGGGTGCTCCAGCCCCCCTGGGAAAAAAGTCAAATTCGGGCAAGGGGGTGCTCCAGCCCCCCTGGGAAAAAAGTCAAATTCGGGCAAGGGGGTGCTCCAGCCCCCCTGGGAAAAAAGTCAAATAAAGAGGAAAATCTAAATGAAAAAAAGCGAACGAAAGTAGGGAAAAAGAGATGAAAGTGATGAAAATCACCAAGTTAGGGACTGCACCACTTTAGGGTACATCAACAATACTTGGCCTACCCTAACTTTGCTTGAAAAAACCTTGACCCCTTCCACTTTTCATGATTGACAGTTCGTTGCTGATAAGTGTACAGCCCCTCCCCGGAACACCCCCCCCAGGAAAAGTGTTTTGCCACCCCCCCCGGAAAAATTCTGACAACACCCATGACCAGAACAAAAGGACATCAGTGTAGTCTTCGATCACTCCATTGGCATTCCAAGATAGCAGAATTGTTTCTTGCATTAGGGTTATTGTTTCGTCTGGATTTAAGTATATATGTTGCAACGTAACCAAGAAGGCTGCTGTACTGTGACCGCATCCTTACATCGGCGACGTATGAGAGACAAGTCTTGCTCGTTATCTGACCTCCATATTTTCGCCAACAGGCAAGGTTTCGGTGCCATAACACGGGGTATGAAGTCAATAGGTAATATATATTACAAAATCAATCAAGTGCGACGGTGCGGCAGGCAATTTTTATATAAGCTCTAGACAATGCACATCGGTATACAGCAGTCTGATGATGTCGGATGCTTTCAAGCAGGGGGAATTTTCGTGAGTTCACTGTATTTTTTAAGGCTTAAAACAATCCAAAATATGGGTACTTTACTACCTGTGGTTCACATTCACAACTCGCCCGGACAAGAAAACTACGATATGGCAATGATCCAACGTCTAGGATGTGTGCATTAATTTATGAAAAAGCCCATGTGGACAAACTATTCATCGTAACAGAATCTTTTCCTCAAGGTAGGAGAGGTTTCAAACTAGAGATCTTTGTAATGAGTTGTTCAATTTATTGACAACGATACTGCTTAACCACACTGCATGGACTAACAATAAACCGAAATAGCTGTCGTTTGAGACATAGGAAAGGTTACCATATTTTTCATTGAAGATTAGACCGGCCAGCGAACTTTTGGAACCTATGTTCATTTCAGTCATTGCAAAAAAGCATTGACTTGCTGGGTATCTCCTTCGTCAATACAGGCAGCTCGGACAGTCTGTCCCACTTCAACCGCACGGTATTCGCCACTCTCGATCTGAGCCTGGGCTTACTGAGCGCACAGCCGTCCATCAGTAACGCAGAGGAGTGCGCCAGAGAGTGTCTGGAAACAAGCGATTTCACCTGCCGTTCCTTCATCTTCAACGAGGTATGGACGCTCAATTCACAAAGCGAGACCGCGTTTCGTTTTATCTTGGCGTTGGATTTGCATTAATATATGTGACCCAGATCCTTATAGGCGACGCTGTCATATTTTATCAGTGGCCTCTCAAGATGAGTTCTTAATGGGTAATAAATCGATCGAAACTCAGGTGTTGATAATCAAATAATGCCCCCTCTTACTGAGCATAGAGCAAAAAGAAAGAAGGCTCCAATGCATAATACAATGGACTGATAAATGGCAAAGTAGCCCAGTTTCTGCAATGAAAAGTAGGCCAAAGGAATAAGGCATTGCTTCAGACATTGATGGTAATTTTGGTGCTATTTTTGCAGAGGAACCCCCTGAATAAAATGAGCTACATAACCAAACAAAGAATCTAATCTAACGCCACCTTTACTTACAGTCGATGAAGTTCAGAATGGATGGAGAGGATGCTTCAACGCATTAGATATTGTGCGAAACTCTAAAAACGTTTTTACTTAATCGCACAGGCCAGGTTTTCTTTAAAGCAACAGGACTTCGTGTTTTCCAAGAGCGGTCCTACGTTAAGATGGTATATCTTTCACAGTCTCAAAAGGATTTGTGGACTAAATCAAATCACATTGCTCTGTCTCATGGAGAGAATTGAAAGAAAATGTGATTATAATTATATCTGAATGGAGCACTTTTGACTGTTCAGTCTGTCTGTCTTTGCCCCTGCTGTTTCTCTCATCTTGCAATCACCCATACCATAGGACCTCATCTTGGTGACAGTTAGCGCTCGAGAGGAGGCGAAACCAAATCTGTAATTCGCGCAAGCCCAGGGTCGGATTTCGCTTCCAATTTCCCGGGCCCTCATTCGATTACTTAAAGTCTGTCTCGGATCTTTGAAAAGCCTGGCCCCCTGTTTCTGGACTTCTCTCGTGACATGTATTTTCTGACCCAAATCCTGAAGCATGGGTAAAAAAAGGTGAAATACCACTCCAGAAAATCTTTTAAAATGTGATTCGATTTTGCGTCGTTTTACTGGTTAAAATTGTCATGAAATCAAAGTTTTATTTGGACGATTTTCTTGTTTACAATATTAATTGATTAAACTGATTAAAGACATGCAACTCAACTGAGGAACGACCAAAGGCTAAACGATCTCTGCTAGTTTTGTCTGTTTGCGCAGCGAGTCGGGGAAATTGCCCTCAGAAGGTGTTCGTGCCATGTAATAAAATCTAAAAAAAATACTGCGTGCAAAACTGAAGGTTGGATATTGAATAAGCAATAGTTCCTCAGGATAGAGTTGTAATGGACTGTAAAAGTAGAAGAGGTTTGGAACATAAGACAGCTAGCGTTGAGAAGATTTGCGGTGCGACTTTAGGCGTTCATTTTCAAGGGAGACCAACTGGTTGTGTGGAGCAATTTCGATTATTTGCAATACAGGTTTTATTTCAGGGGATGTGTGCCGAAAGTATCAAAGGCCAGATCATAGGGGTTTGTTGTAACATGGCTTGACATACTGAAGTCTTTGGCACTTCGTTGTGATCGTTAGAATACTACATTTTTTGTTATTTGGTTCATACTTCAAAGTTAGGTAGGCAAAGTTAGGTATAAATTTTGATTTGGATTCTAGTGACCGTCGAAATAAATAGTGGATGTTTTAAGAGAGGGGAAGTAGGGAACGCGAGATTGTGTGTCTCTTTTTAAAAATTGTATCTAACTGTTCCTTGCGGTGTGAGCAAGCTACCTGTTTCACAACTGCAGGTAACGACACTAGTGTTGGTGTATATATAATATTATATTTTGTATAAAGTTTAACTTTGGTTTGTTTTTGACATGCAATGGGCCAAAAACGTCTCCGGTTTCTGGTCAGCGCGCGCATCTCCGTAGATCTGCACGTCGGCAAAAACCCGTTTTTAATCGATGTAAAACGATGTCCAAAAGCTACCAGATATACTTAATCGTCTGGAATCTTGCTACTGCGTAATTTTAACGTCTTTTTGATGAGGTATGGTCGAGTAATACACACAGTACAGGAGTCCCTCTAGTTCCTCATACATTTAGTCGGGTACTCTTATTCAGATGACGCCATTTCTGTATTATACATTTGCATCTGGGTACCAGACAAACGAGGTGGTCTTATGTCCTGTGTACGTGTAAAAGCTGCAAATGCTTTTAAACAGTAAAAAAGTGCAGGGCACAATCTATTTCAGTATTGGTAGCGGCCGGCTTTACGTGCGCGTGCTGTCGCGATGGATACCGCGCGTATACACATTTCCAGAAAAAAAAGTGAGGGTGAGAAAAAAAAACCCACGTTGCTGCACCACTTTTGGAGGCAGCTCCTGACCAGAAACGGGAGACATTGTTAGGCCGTAGTACTAGAATGGGATTGTGGTAGACGTTGGTAGAACTACCTGGACAGTGCAACCAGTTTTTGTAATGCGAAAATGTTGGTTGAGAATATCGGGCAGTACTGGTGTAACAGAAATGTATTTGAAATTACTCCTGTAATAGTTGGCTCTTGATGCGATATCCTTTATCAGTGTTGAAAAGAATTCGCTCAATAGTCTAGGCGATTGATACGTTTCGACCGCGTCAAGCAGCAATTACGCATGCATTTTTCAGAAAATATTGCGATAGTAATCTGACCCGTGTATACCTCCACTGTCAATTTCCAGCCGTCTCCACGGGCAGGGCAGACCGTTAGAGGAAAAGTTGAACGACGCTCCGCGCATCTGCTCCTGTCCAGGCTAAACAGGCTAGTGTTTGATCCGATGCTTGTATTTCCACAGATCCAGAAGCATGTCCCCCATCAGGAAGGCCACTGCTTCCTGACGAACCTCAGCGTGTACATGCTGGAGATGTACCCGGAGCGGATGGGGTCGCAGCACTACGACCTCTTCACCAGACTCGACACGGGTCAGTATCGGTCCGCGTTCGGCTGTGTCCCACATTTTGACAGCTAGCGATCGACAGACGCAACCGCAATCGACATGTAGCTTTTTATAAGTTTAAAAGACATTGCGAGTTCCCTTTGCGAAAATGTTTATTTCTAAAACTATGTCACAGAAGTAATTAGGTGAGGTAATATGATTGTTTTTGGAGCTATAATAGCTATCTCTGAGTCTTCTGGATTTTTTATAGTAATATCTCGCAGTCACTTTGACATCAATTTACGAATATCGGACTCACCTTTTCGCCTTGAGCTTCAAATGGCCGTGATAACAAAACCCTGAATTAGATTGAGTTGAAACTTCACTGATAACGAGCGTCGTTACATGCATGTCAAGTTTAGAAGAAAAAAAATCTCAAACATGAGACAGCCGAGTACTGAAGGAACGGGGAATCTGACTCCCGGCGGTGAGATGATCCGGAAAAAAAACTGACTGTTTTGGGGTTAAGCCTTTCGATAGGCACTTTAAAGAGACAACGGTTTATTGAAACAGGCGCATGTGTAATTAAAGAGAGTTGATCGAGTGTAATTCGGCATGTGGATATTATTAAGTTGTGCCATCTGTTGAACCACTCTAGAGAAATACCAAGAAGTATTTTTGTATCCTGTTTCAGTTTGTGACGCCTATGAAGAGGAAAGCTATCCAGGTAGGTTGCAGCTCGTCTTCCGTTCAAAAGCGTAATTCCTTGAATGACTGATATGCAAGTCCACATATTAACTTACCATTTTCGATAAAGATAAGTTTGAGTTACCGTTTTGGTATTACAGACGCTGTCTTTGCAGCATGAAAAGTGCAGAGGGTCCGATATTCATTGCTTACTGAAGTCCACTTGACTCTTCAATATCCAACCATTAAAATAATGAAGAGCGTCAGGTTTCATCTAAAGTGTTCCATTATGGGAACGGTTGAAGACATCATGTTAAAAAGATTATCTTGTCAAACCACGTCCATGCACCTATCTACAGAGCCAAAATAGTAATTTAAAAATAAATAAACAAAACAGAATAGACAAACTACATCATCAACTACATCAATTATGCGCCTTTTCATAGCGTCATGTCCTCTACCGCTGGGAATGGCCTCCGGTGACATCACCAACGCCCAGCTCCATGCCTCCTCCTACATGGACGAGAACCACACCGCGGGCCACGCCCGCATCGGTAACCACACCTCTTGGCGTCCCCACCCCGACGACCTGGACCCCTGGCTGGAGGTGGACTTCGGGGAGCGGACGCTGATCACTGGCCTGCTGGTGCAGGGCGGGGGGCGGGAACACAGCTGGGTCAAGAGCTTCACGATACGGTTCGGCAACGACCTGACTGTGTTCTGGGCCTACGAAGAGTACAAGAGATTGGATAGACAAGCAATTGTGAGTTTTCCTCACCAAACTTGTATGATTCTTTAAAACTTTCATAATGATATTGTCGTTTCATTTATTTGATGAAGTACTTAAACAGTGTTGCTTAAAAACTCTGTTCCATCTGGCAAATTGGAAAGGAATTTCAAATGACACTTTGATATAGGATCTTTAAGTTACCCATCATTGTTTATGCACAACACAATTTGGCCATGGTTTGGTTTAAAATTTATCTTTTTACACTTCTCTGCGGAGTAATACTTGCATACCAAGGGTTGCTTAACTTGTATTTAAATTAACAAAAAGTTCAAGTTGTATGCGTGCAATTATCTATTTTAGTTAACATTCTTAATCGGCGACCTTTTTCACCGCGAGTGCATTTGGTAGATAGAACGCATGCTGATCGAAGACGGTCAACACCGTTGAAATTTGATATGTGCATCAACACTGACTCACTGTTGTCACAGTTTACGTATTTCACTTCAATTGGAGCAAAACTTTTTTTGTGAAAGGTGGTTAAAGCCAATGGCGAGCCAGGGTGCATCAAGCCCATCTATCTGACTCCGCCCATCAAAGCCAGGTACCTTGAAATAAACCCGACGGAGTCGTACGGGGGAGTTGCCCTGCGACTCGAGGTACTAGGCTGCCGAGATAATGGTGAGTATTCATCGGCTGCTAAAAGCAGCGCGTTTTGAAGTATCTATATGACTTGAATCCAAATGTAACCAGGCCGTTTTTTGAAAGTTTAGCTTCGTGTCCGGCCGTTGCTCCAGAATCGTGTTTAGCATTGTTCCTAAGATTAAAGGGGTATCCGGCATGGTTTTTCCTTTTGATTGTATGAGGGAAATCACATTCCCCCCCTCCGAAAATGACGATTACCGGAGTGTCGATTCCCAGGAGTACTGGCTTATTGTCTTACAATATCACTGAAGTGAACTTTGATTGGAATTACGAATGTGGGAGTGTGAAATGCAGAATGGCAGATTTGAGCATGGCGATTTTAGAGATAAACAGAGACAGCCGATCTCGGGGTTCTCTCAAAGGGTATCGATCTGTGCAGCCTTCCTAATAAAAAAAATCTGATTGAGAAAACATCTGCCTTCTTGACTGCCTCAGACTGCGACTTTGCCGCCGGAATCGCGCGAGGAGACATCCACAACACCGAGATCACAGCATCATCTAGCGTGGATGACGAGAGGGGAAAACATGGTCCGGCCAACGCTCGGCTGAACCCGTTTGGTGTCCCGAAGTCAGGTACACGCCTCTGTCAAATCACCAGGAATTATTGTCGACAAAATACAAGTCGATTACTTAACGAAAAATGTAGATAAACTGTGGTGTAATTAAAAAAAATAATAATCGACGACAAATCACTGAAGGAAGTGTACATTGCTTATTTTCAGTGTACAGAATATTTCCCGAATTTAAATCAGGTTTTCTAACTGTGTGCATTTGCCATGCTAACCCTACGGATATTCCTCTTAAAACTTGTAGTGTCACTGTCGCTTTCATTACGTAGACCGATGACGGATTCTAGCATCATGTGATGGAAATATGTTTATACTTAACTTTCGATAGCCTCCACACTGTGGAAAAGCAAATTCTTGGTTAATGACAAATTGACGGCTACAGATTTCCGTGTTGAGTGAGAAAAAAACACTGAAGGTCCCGCGTTGTTGAGTGATTGGATTTCACCTGTGTTGACACGGGACTTCTTTTCCCCAGCAGGTTGGATGCCGTCTCTGTTCGACGCCAACCCGTGGCTGCAGGTGTACCTCCCTGGAGTCCATCGCATCACCGGGGTGGTTACCCAAGGGTGCGGGAACGTCGACAGGTGGACCGCCCGCTATACCATCCGGTACTCGGCGGACAGGAGCATCGAGGACCTGCTGGACTACCCGGAGCCCGGACGGAGTCAGGTTTGTGGGTTGACACAAAGCCTGCAGACGCGTCTTTCCCCTAGGATACACCAAAGTCTGTGTACATTGGCAGTGTCAGTTTCTCTCCAGCTATTGGTACAGGTGGTTTTTCGGAAACTGAGAAGGGCTTTATGTGCTTGTTTGCCCGTGGAAACCGATGTACCCTTTAAACCGAAGGGAGTCACGCTCGTGGCTATTGGACAAAAAAATTATGTGGTTCACTATATAGTTTGCATGAATACAGCTCACTGTGTAGAATTGAAGGTGTGATTAAACGACGAATCGAAATGAAAATTATTCTGAACTTCACAATATTACGCTCCACGTCAAATCAGGGTGTACAACGCGTGGATTTTTATTGGAAACCCATTTTCACAACAAACAAAAACCAAAATCATTCCGAATGAAATAAAACTCAGTTGAGAGTTGGTCGACATCGATTTGCATAATTAGGTAACTTGACAAAGCATCGATCAATTTGCATAATATACACAGGTATTTGTGGGAAACAATGACCGCTGCACCCTCAAGAGGAACAACTTAGACCCGTCCATCCAAGCTGAGGTCTTGAGGCTCTATCCTCAGGCCGCCCCTGACTCGGACGTGGGCGCCTGCTTGCGATTGGAGCTCATCGGCTGCAGATATCGAGGTGCGTTGCTGGGATACCGCAGTAGTCTAGTTGTTAATATTTGACATTCCTCTCATTCAACTCGCGATAGAGCACTTTCTTCTCATGTTCGAATCACTGCGCGTGAAATTTTACAAGAAGAATGTGACGCATTGTGTTAATAAATCCAAACACTGAAAGTACACACAAGGTTTATACTCTTTAATGTTCACTAATAGATCATTGATTTTTTAGACGGTTTTAGCTCCACGTACACCCAGTATGGGATCAGAATTACTGTGAAGAATCTACGGTGTGCAATTTAGTCCCCTAAATTGGGCAAGACTTACAATGGAATCCTGTGAATAATATCTCTCAGACATGACGAGACTTTCGACGTATTTTGTCTCACAAGGCGTGCCCAGCGCAGCCAGTGAGTGTGTATTTAACAGACTCCAATAGGTTCGTGTCTATTCACAAACAGCTTTGAGTGGTGTAGAAGTTCGTGTCTAAAAACAGTACTTTACAGGCGCCTATGGAAAAACCCCTTGCGAGTTTCTTCATCGTAGCTACAATCAGTGAGGTATTGGGTGAAAATTATCAGGTGCCTTGGGCCACACTTTTTTCAACGGTGTTTTTTTCTGCGGCTTACATAAAAATCATATTTATGCCCCTTTCACATTAAGTTTAACTCTAACATTGTCGCTGGTGGTTAATTCCACATCAGGGAAAGGTACGCACGATATGGTTCAGTCTTAGCGACGCCAATTACAGCACTTCATTTGTAAATGGCAAGAGGATGAAACCGGAGCAGCCTGCACGTGTATTTGTATCGAGGAAGAGTGTGTTCCAATTCAACATGTACAGCTCAGAGCCAAATCCAGGATGTTTTATTTTTCATTTATTTATTATTTATTTATTTATTTATTTATTTTTTGCTGGGGGATTTTTGTTGGCATTTGTGAAACGATTTGGTTGCTTTGTTTTATCCTTAACAGTTCACAGAAAATAAGCCCCCAACGTGATTTAAGTTATGGATGGGGTCTTCCAACCTTTTGACGTAGGCGCCCCGATCTACGTCTGCAAGTATGTTCTAATCGACCCCTTGCAGTTGGTAATCGGTAACACTTCCTTTAACATGGCAAGGAACCATTCAAAACAGACAGAGTGCAATCCCTCCATTGGAACTCCACTGGCCTGCTAATCGGTTCTTACGTGTGTGTGCCTGTATGTGTGACAGCTTGTGGGCGCCGACTCGGGATGGAGTCCGGCCTCATCGCCGCCTCACAGATCACCGAGTCCTCGGAGTACGCCGGGCAGGAGGGGGACATGGGCCGCCTGCATCACTTTAACTGCTGGAAACCCAACGGCATGGGAAACAACCACTGGATACAGGTCAGAAGTGGAGCTGTATACTGGAGTTGCGACCCTAATTGTTGGAACCAAAATGGTGGATTATGCGTCAGTGCGCGCACACGGACAATACAGGCGATTCACAAAAGTGCGCCTCTAAGAGTTTCCAAGGTGTTAGCCAATCACAATGCACGAAATCTGTCGACCCTCTCCAAACGCGCATTGGATCGACAGATTTCGCGCATTATGATTGGCCAGAGCGTTGCAAACTCTTGGCGGCGCACTGTTGTGAAATGCCCGTATTAGTAGACAAAAGTTGCAATATGTTATACTGCACATGATAATGATCAGCCATTTTGGTTCCCGAGTCTGAAATGGGCGTGAATCTCTCCATATATACCTCTCTGTCAAAACTGGCCAGGACCTATTTCACAAGAGCACAACTCCATACAGAAATTTACTTAGCATGGAAAATGTTTGCTTGGCAAAATGGGGTTACCTGCCGAAATGTTATGAATTTGAATGATCTTGTGACTGGTTCCCGGCTAATTTTTGCTTGGATTGGTACTTCAAGTTTATAGACCAATCCGGTGACAAGAATCAGGGGTCATTGTTAGCTGTGATGTCCCCACTCGCGTGAACAAAAGAGATGCACATTGAATACTTCCTCGTTAGCCAATGGGAGCGCACCAAACCAAAATCATCTCAAGCTTAGGAATGTGCGCCTGAGTGACAGGGACACCGCAGTAGTGGTGTCAGCACATTGGTCTATAAGCAATGAATATTTTTGAAATCTAACTCGGGAGGCATAAAGAAAGATGAACAGTGGAAAAGAGAAAAGAGATTAGAAAGCAAACACCCAATATATTCCAGAGGTAGTAGCTAGCACAGTTTGGCTGACAGAAATACAAAATGCGAAGTCCAGCATGTATTGATTTTTTTCCGAGCAAGCTGTGTAAAACTGAGACAAAAAGTGAAAATAAACGCACACAGCCCGATCGACGGCGCTCGATTTCCGTTGAAAGGCTTGATCTCTCCGCGAGGTTCAGTGTCTTCATGTAAAAATATTCTCACACAAAATTGCACTTTGAGATGAACAACCGGTAGTCCCAGGCACAGGTGAGAAAATCGAATTGTGTTTATGAGCAAAGGCACAGGGGAAGTATTAATCATGTGTGTCCAAAAAGCAAGTGATCGGCTGCGTCTTGATGCAAAATATTTTCAGCCTGCCGTTCCCTTTCCAGGTGGATCTCCTGGATCTCTACACAATCACCGGTCTGATTACGCAAGGCGGTTACAATGCTTTCTTAGGCGAGCAGGACGTGTTTTATTGGCCCGATAGCTACAGGGTGCTGTACACCAGCTCTCGAAACGACAGCTTGTGGAGGAAGTACTATAGCCTGGAAGGAGATGTCATGGTATGGTATTCAGTTCGAACGTTTTTGAGATTGATGATAAGAATTATAAGTCAGTCATACAAGATCATGTTTTAATTAAACAAGCTAACTTTAAACATGTAATACCAATGTGTGAGCGGAAATTGATTTTCCCAAAGTTTTTGAACAGTTTATTGGTCATTTAGCCTATATTTCTTAGCGAAGTTGGGGCGTTGAAAATATTAATCCTTTTTACAGGGCTGCTCTTCAGTGTATTTGAACGTAAAAGATTCTCCAGGTCTACTGATTCGTAACTTCAGAATTATGTTGAACAATATTTTCAATTACCAGGACTTTCCCGCGTATCCTGATCCCCACACGGAGAAGAGGCATGACTTTGACCGGCCGTTCATCACGAGAAAGCTCCGCATCATCCCCTACTCTTGGCGAGGTTACTGCCTGAGAATGGAGATCCTGGGATGCAGGCTATCGGGTAGGTGCTAGGCGCCCGTGCGAAGGCGCAAGGGCGCCTATGCAGACGCCGCTTTCAAAATGCGCTACTGTCACGGCAGCATCAACTATAAGAAGAGCCTCTGAGAGCTTTACACACGGAAACGCTTGCATTAAGAGAGAAACGATTGCTCGCCTTTGCAAACAGTATCAAACTGACCTGTCGCATTTTCAACCATCAACCCCGGTCTCGCTGAGTTGTTTGGTATCCTACATCTTTTTACAAGAATAAAGTAATGCCTTTAGAACATCAGCCTTGCAGTAATGGGCTTTGATGTGCATATTTACCCAACATGGCGTGAAAGGCACTTGCAATTGCTGTCATCGTCGCTTGTCTGAACCATGAATTATGCCTAAAAACCATTCATATTCCCGAGGTATTTCGAAGCTTGACACTGGAAAGTGGCTAGTGTTTTTGTACATTTAACAACGTGTGCGTCACCAAAAATGGGAAATTAACTTCCAGAAATATTATAAATTTCTCTCGGGAGTCGTTCTGATCACTTTGTGTTGCCTCGTGAATTTGCTCATTTCTGTTTGATATTTAGCTTTCAAACCATGACCAATGTTGACATCAGGAAACAGCCGTCTCCTGGGTGACCTGAGATTTCCTACCTACAGTTGGAGAAGCTTTACTCAAATGGGACCAAGCATTGAGATTTACCCCACTCAGAACAAGCAAAATAAAATCTGCTAAATACCTCGCTCAGTTTTTGCACCTTTTTGGCTCTTTTTCACCTCCCATCTGGGGCAGAGGGTCAAGTTTGCGGAGAGGACGCTCTTCTCCACGACGGCTTCTGTGTCGGCTCGGTCAACACCCAGTCCAGCGGGGCTTGTGACAACATTTACGCCGAGGGCAGCCAACCCATCACCATTAGCTCCGCGGCTACCCAGCAGTGGCTGGGGTTTAAGCGGGACGACATCAAAGTCAACGACCGCCACTACCAGTACAAGGTCGGCCTCCGGACCCAGCGGGGCGGGGACGCCTTTGCCTGGGCCGACGGCACGCCCATGACGTACGACAACTTCCGCTGGCCCACCAACATCACCGACAACAGCACCGAGTGGTGTGTGTACGTCGACATGAACGATGACTTGAGGTGGAGGGAGTTCCAATGTAGGAATGACGCGGTGCCACGTGCAACCATTTGTCAACTAGGTAACAATCTTATTGCAAGGGCGTAGGTGGGGGTGGCTAGGGGGCTAGAACGCCCCTTTCTAATCCTTTATGGCCAATCGTTGTTTCATTAACAAAACATAAGTCTTGGATTTGTCTTTTCAGACATTTAAAAAAGGTACCACATCGCAGGATTTTTATACCTTTTACAACTTTTCCCTAGAGAGCATGCCCAGGACGCTTCGAGAGATTTGAGGGGATCCCAAGCCATTGCATTTCGTACCCCTTCCTATAGACCTGGGCGGGCCCCTTTATTGAGTCAGTGAAAACAGGAGTTGAAATTAAGGTTCTCAGGCGTTGTGACGTAGGGAGCCATTTTAATCTTTGCCCCGAAATTTGTCTTGTCTGGCAGTATGTCAGTCGAAAAGTCATTTGCTTTTCATTGGACCATTCCAGATGTCGACGAATGCACGGCCAGCGACAACCGCTGCTCTCACACCTGCAGCAACTTCCCGGGAGGTTTCCAGTGTATTTGCCCGCGGGGCTTCCGTCTGGACAGCATGGACGGCATTGCCTGCACAAGTATGACATGAAAAACCGCCCCCGAATCTTTTAGTAGGCTCTGCTGGAGGAACTTACCTGTTTGCTGATTGAATTTGTGATAGAGAAAGAAGCAAGGTGATTTACAGTCGCCACGTTTTTATGCCTGAGAAAGTTCATCAGTGCTCAAAATGTCCCTCGGCAGCATTTTTACTGGTGATTCCGATTTTTCTCAACTTTGATTTCAAAGCAGATGGACGAATGCAAGGCAGCTTTTACTGACAGTCGTTCAGTTTATTTTTGGCATCAGGGATGATAGGAAACAACTGTGTGATTGTCTGGCGAGCCTACAGGGACCACTCCCCCTTTTTTTAAATAACGAAAAATGAATTGTTTGGTTCAGTTTGTTTTCCTTCCATTGGCAAACGCGCAAAAAGCCCCGAAATGTAACTTCACCCCTCAGAAAAGCCACAAAGCTTACGTGAAAAACTCCTATTTTGGGTCCTCACAACAATTCCCCCTTCGAAAATTGGACTCTGGGTCTGCCCTTGGGCACTCAACGCTCGGAATCATGAATATATTCCAGCGTATGATGCACAATTTTTGAGAGCGATTTGTCTTACAGATGCCCCGAATCTTAATGTCCTTTTTCTCGGACCGAACTCGACTTCATGTGCAAATCTGCTGCAGTTTGTTTCACGTTCACCTGCATGCTCTTTCCTGTCAGCACTGTGCACTGATAAACCGCCGGCCGAAGGGAACGGGAACTCCTCTACGGACTGCCTGTCCGACCCGTACGGCTTTGGCTGCTTGGACTTGAACATCCCCGACATCGACTGGCCCAACTTCAGCTACCATTGGCCCGTGCCTGATTCCGCTGATGAAAGTGGTTACGCCCCTTCCACCTTGCCACCTATGCTGTTGGGAGAGAGCACCTGCAACGGTAAGACTTTGTACCGTGCCTCGGCAGCCGCGTGATCCCGCCAAATTTAATGATATTCCGTCCACCATCGTCGATGTCCCGTAACATATTACGAACTGCCAAGGGTCTGCCGACGGCTGTGTCTGTTGGTACGAATAATGAAAGACGCTTGGAGTGTGCGGTTAGACGCCTCTCGGGAGAGATAATTCGGCACAACCTGCGAAGGCTTTGATCACTTAAACTTTCCTTCAGGGCCAAAGTTATCACCACCGCTCCTGAATACGAGAGCGTGAGACGCGTGAGATACATATACATGACGGAAAGTAACCGAGCGGGACTGAGCGGTTAGGGAACTGTTTCAAAAGTGTTGTAAAGATTCATGACTGAGGAGGGTCGCTGACACATCGTTTAGACGCTAACCTCTTTAAGCTTGACAGCCGGCGGCAGAATCTCACCCTTCTGTGTTTCGATCACCGCCACGTTTTTCACGCCAAGCGTTCATGAATTTTGATGAGTTACGCCTTAAGATCGTGTGGACATTAATTTCATGTACAGCTGTCACCGAATTGACAAAATTTCGAAACTCTGTGCCGGAAATTTGAAGTTGGTCACCGGCTGTCCTAAAAAGCCGGATCGTGGACGGCAGAGTACGATGTTCAAAATACGATTGTTTTCGCTAAGCTTGAAGATTATGCTCATCAATATAAATACTCTAGGAGATAGATCGATTTAATCAGAATTTTTTCGAATTTTTTCATCTTAAAAATGTCGTACGTGGGTTCAAAAAGAGTGCGTTTGGGGAATAAGCCCCACTTTTTACATATGATAAATTATTCAAACCTTTGCCACCGAAAATTCTGATTAAATCGATCTATCTCCTAGAGTAAAATATTTGAAACTACGATACTTGGGAAAATGAGACATTAAACTGCTGCAGCGTAACAGACGCCAGCTACGGAACAGTCACAACAACAATATCAAAAGCCTTACACGACAATTCAAAGTTACTGGTTGAAGTTGGTCGCCTCTTAGGGTAGGGGCTTTGCGGAGCCCTCGATCGTCCTACTGCCCCTTACAACTATCCGGGAAACCTTAACTCCGGTCGTGTTTACAACTGCAACATTTCAGATGTAGCTGACGTCAGATGCGAAGAGATGTGGGCGAGGAACGTCAACTTGGAATACGTCTACTTCAGCCAAGGATACATCCATTCCCTCAGCTTCCCGCCCTGGTACAACCAAGGCTCCACCTGTCAGATCAACATCCAGATACCGCCGGGAAACTTTGTAAGGTCAGTCAGGGTAATTGCATTGGTATACAGTTTCAGTGGGGATCACTCGGGATGATGTATCTACGATGATCACAAACCGCCAACAATTCTCATCAGTTTGAAGCTAGGGCCTACATGTCGTTCATGTAATCCACGGAATATGTTGAAAACCTCCTTCCTTTTTGTGTTCTGGCACAAAATGTCCCTGTGGAGTTCCATGTTGTCTCCGTCCTAGCGCAGTGGGCTAGTTTTACCTGTAGGTTAGAGCTTGCTTGTTATGCCAGCCTGTTTATAGTCAGTGATTCAAAAGCATGAACCTGCAGGGTCTCGTCATTTTCAGGCTGGAAATCCACGAGATGGTGCTCCGCAGGATGCCGAGAATGTCCCGCTGCATCGACGTCCTGAATGTCACCGACCACCTGACGCCCCACCACTCCATGTCGCGCGGCTCCTTCTGCGGGGAACTGCGAGATTTGGTGGTCACGTGCCGGTCCAACAACGTCACGCTGAGGCTGGACATAGGCGCTATTGGCCAAGACATGCCCAAGAAGCTGGGCTTCATGGCGTCCTATAGCATGACTGGTAGGATGCTTTTCTGCTTCTTGGTTATAAAACAACTGTAGTGCGGTCTTATGCGAGTCACTTAAAATCTCAGTCGCAAACCAATCACTAAAGAAAGAATTATCTCAAGTTAGGGCACAAGACGCAGAGCATGGTTATAACGAAGCCAAGGAAATTAACGAATTACCAGTTTAATCAGAGTTCATTTGAAGTTAAATAGTCTGTGAACTTGACTTAACATTGGATAACATTCAAATGGAGGTGGTTTAAGACACCCTGGCTGATTTTTCTTGTTACATGGTAAAGACTGCACAGCGTCAACGGACGAGTGCGACCCCGGATGCGGCAAGAAGGACGTCTTGACTGCGCCGAGGGGCAACTTCTCTACGACCGACTTCCCTTCCAAGCTACCACCTTTCTCCATCTGCGCCTGGAATATTAGCCTCCCGACTGGCTCCTTCATCGCCCTCAACTTCTCCGAGTTTCTGATCGCCGAGGAAGAAGACAGTTCCGAGTGTGTTGACTTCGTTCAGGTAAGTCCAGCCGATAACGGAAAGATTTCATCCGCCTTGAGCAGAAGCACCCCCTCATCCGTTGAAAAGAGTTACGTTGGTGGAGAGGGTTCATTTCTGTTGGTAGCGACGCGATCGTAACGCATGTATTTCACACACGTTTGTGAACCAGCGAAGTACAGTTCCCACCAAAAAAAAGAGGAGCCTCCGTGACGTACACTCAGGCATTCCTCTTTCATTACTTGTTGCTCTAACGTATTATGATGTTACTTTCCAATCCGTCAGATATTTCTGAGTGATGACAACGGTTTGTACGACAATGGCCCCGCTGGCCAGCCTATGTGTGGTTCCACGCCGTCTCTCATCATGTCTAACTCCTCCTCCGTGCAAGTCGTGTTCAGGACCGGACTGGACTCCAAATCGCTGGGATTTCTTGCCCAATACGCAAGTACAGGTACATATGGCTTTTCGGTCCACTGATATGCAATTAAAACATCAGACAAGATAACGTTGTTTGTAGTACACATGTATTTAATCCAGACTTGAAAAATCTTATACATACACTGTGTAAATATCAAGATTACTTTGGATTCTTAAAATGAAAGTGCTTAGTAGGAATTCGTTTTGCCTTCTCCAAGATATTCCGGGTTGTGGCGTTGGTTTCTACAGCGGCGAAGGTATCCAGCGCTGTGATATGCCCGAGGCAGCCATCGCGTCCGTCGATTACCCGAGGCCTTACCGTCCTGGTACGTCATCAATCTGGCACCTCACCACGAATATTGGCACATACATTGAGCTACAGTTCGTCACATTCGACGTCCCGGGTTCCTACGGCGACTCCTCCTTCGTAAAAATCAACGACGGGGCGCCAGACAGCACGAGCGGCATGCTCCTGGCCAGACTCAGCAACGAGCAACCGCCGCGCGGGCCAGTCAGATCGAGCTTTAACGAAATGACCGTGCGCTTCCGAGCCGACGGCTCCGTGACTGGAAATGGGTTCTACGCCAAGTACAGAGCGGCCGTCTTCACGCCAAAAGTGAAATTATTCGACAATGAGACCACAGGTACGTAACAGCGTTGTTTAACCGTATTTCCTGTACAGTAGTCTTACAAAGGCTCTTGACTCCTCACTTACGGTATTCTACTCACCCTTGAGACCTGGATGTAATGGAGGCACATCATCTCCAACATGCAGTACTAGGGGATGATGGTGGGTATTTCCTGGAGAATGAGACGAGCCAATGCTAATGTGCTACTAAATGTTACGAGACGCCCTCTGCATGTTGTCAGTGTCCACTGTTTCTCTAAGAAGACTAAGAGATTACTTGGGGTGGGGAAAATCTTAATGCAGGGTAAAGACAGTAGGGTCCTTAAAGGGGAAATGCCCAGAATAAGAGAGATTAAACAGCATGAAGAATCACTTTTGAGGTAAGGAGCTCAGCCGGCAGTCGTGACCAAGTTCGAACAACGACCGCTACCCAACCACTGGTCCTGTTTGTCGGGTGCCCAGGTCGTAGTAATTCGTCCGTGAGGTTAGCAGTGGTCAATGAGTCACGTCGCTAATCAGTCTTGGCACATGATAAGAACGAAGCAACCGGCCAGCACTGCTGCTGGTGTATGTTGTTTGGACAGCGCCTGAACGTTTATTTCAATTGTGCGTTGACCGCTTTTTTGTTTTGAATCAGATGAAGACTGCCAGTCAGGATGGAGGCACTACAACGGCCAGTGTTACGCTTTTAGAGAGGCCAATAATTCTATCCGATGGACGGACGCCCAGCGTCTGTGCTCGGATGAGAACGCTAATCTTGTCAGCATCAGTGACTTCGCCGAGATGAACTTCATCCATAGCTTGATGACTTCTTCCTGGTTAACCAACAACTCCAATACGTACATTGGTAGGCCAGACCACTTTTTTTTTAATGTTCTTCTTTTCTGAGCGTAAATTCGAATATTTACAGACAAGACACTTCTTTCCTTTGGTACGAGCATGCATGGACGACTGTAAGACTTTTAAGGATTGTGGGTTATGGATTTACTTTTTTTTAATCAGTCACTGGAAAAATATCTTCTTACTTATCAGGCTTACGGTATCATCACCTGCAACTGCAGCATCGATGGCAAGACGAAAGTCCCCTGAGCTACGCCGACTGGTTTGTGCCAGGACCTTTGGAAGGTGGGCAAATGTAAGTTTAGCACAGCGTTATTAACCCTGACATGAACAGCAGAGGGCGCCCTTCGACCCGGTTACTTTTTAAGTGCATGACACGGAGTACGCAGGTCCGGTTTCATCTGAACGGACAAAAACCATGACGTCTTCACGTGTTCTGGTGCCACCGCTGTCAGAGAGAATTTCTCGTTATTTTTCACCTATGCTACC
The DNA here is from genome assembly GCF_054643075.1 of Acanthaster planci. Lineage (NCBI taxonomy): Eukaryota > Metazoa > Echinodermata > Asteroidea > Valvatida > Acanthasteridae > Acanthaster > Acanthaster planci. Next base: position 3,741,899 of record NC_141791.1, on the reverse strand, counting down.
TTTTCCTCGTCAGATCGTCGTCGTCATTCGTGGTGAACGGCGCTCCCCAGCCGGACGGGGGCGCCCTAGAACGGTGTTCTCAAATCATCTTACGCAATCTCCATTCCACCAGTCACTGGCACGACGTGCCGTGCGCGTCCAAAAATTCCAATCAGTTTATCTGTGAGAAATCAAATTACCAAGGTAGGCATGCCTTTTGTTTCGTGGAGAATGTTATTGCTGTAGGTTTTTTCGTGATAAGTTAGTAATTTTCATACAATCCACTGGCTTAAAATCAGGTATATTAGAATACACCAAGGAACAACGCTTCCATGTTTCATTTTTCAGGGCATTTACCCCCGACTTCTCCAAAAAGCGTAGGGAAATTGTCAAGTGCAGGTACGTGCGCTGTCTTATTTATTGGTTATAGTCCAAGCCTCATTATTAATTTCATTTTGTTCAGAAGTGAGAACGCCAGAGTTGTAACTAGTCACGAATTTTTGTGACTCGGGTCGAGTCCAGTCATTAGGCAAAAAATCGAGTCAAGTATTTAGATTAGGTCAATTCGAGTCACCAGTATTTGAACACAATAAGACAAATGAAAATGACAGAGAATGTGACTTTTGCCATTTCTAAATTTACCTCTGGGTTTCACCACATCTTACCTGTGATGATAATGACGCATGACAGGAATGTTATAGGCTGGTACTTTCGCAAAGAAGTTTACTTTTATTTTTGAGACTCGAATGCTATTTATTTTCATTTGAGTTGGGTCTTCTTGATGAGGGACTCGAGTCGAGTCATTTGCCCGCATTGACTCGACTCGATTCTAGTCATTTACCTTTTGGGATCTGAGTCATATCGCCAAAAATTATGACTGGGGTCGAACTCGAGTCGCACCATTGACTCGAGTCATTACCACTTTGTAAAACAGTAAATTGATAGTGTTTTTTTCTTTGAAAACAGTTTGTGAAAACGAGTGGACGCTGATACACGGCCAATATTGCGTCAAAATGCTGCTAAACAGTAGTGCAACTTTCCTCACCCGCTGCCCGGCCAACTCTAGACTGGCCACGTCTTTAGACCCCCAAATCGCGCAGAGGTTACCGTTCTACATCGAACACGTCTGGGGAATGGACCCCAGCACCCATACGAGGTTTCTGATCGGTCCCCGCGGAGAAGGTGACGACCGGGCATATGACGTCATGACCTACATCGACGGTCATTGGAGGACGGTTCACGAAAGGGCTGCGGGAGAAATTCACGGGGCTATTTGCGCCATGGAGGCATCAGGTATCGAGTAATTTTTAACAAGGATTGCGAATTTCAGTTGGAAACTTTGAGACACTTAGTGGTGGAAAACATACCGGTCATTTTTACCAGTTCTGAGCATGGGCGCGTTGTTTTGAGCAGGCGTGCGTAGTTCTCAGCACGCGCAATACTGTGAAGAAGGACCGGTATGTCTACTGCCATCAACGTCTCAAAGTCTTCCATTGATTGTAAACTTCTAGAACACAAAGAATACAAGAACGACCATTATTGTTCAATCTCAGATTTAGTTATACAATAATCAATTGTACAACACCTCATAAACTAGTGCAAGCGATTTATATTAAGGAAAGATTTGGATTCCAATTTGCTGATTGATTTATGTTTCGATTTTGCTGTCACCTTTCCAGTGGAAACTCCCGGATGTCCCAGCGATATGTTCACCTGTGGGTCGGGCGAGTGCATTCACCGCGTATTTGTCTGTGATAACCGCCGTGACTGCACGGACAACGGTGACGAGGCCTCCTGCAGTAACGGTATGCAGCTAGAGTTTGTCGTGTGGTGGGCAGAGCTGTTAGTGGTGGCGGGAGAAACATTTTACAATGTAAGGAGCAGATGGGAGAGACCGACCCTCTAAGCCCCTCCCTTTTCATATTTTGACCAATTCCGGCCATGGTTGTACTGCAGAGTGTCTGTCAAGAAAGAGGCATTCACACATGCGCCGTGTGGAGACGCATGGTGGGATATGTTGTTGTCGGACTGTGCGTTTACAATGGCAGTGATTTTTTATCGTTAGCTAAGGACTTAAGTTAAAGAGAACCAATACCTCACGGTCTCGCAATCAAAAGAATATAATTGGTGTTTGCTGCCACCAAGAGAATCGAGATCCCTATAAGCAAAAATGTGTCTGGTTCTTGCCAATCAGATGTTGGAATCACTGGCTACACCTGCACCGACACCAGCTTTCGCTGCGGGTCCGGCGAGTGCGTCTCGCTGTCATTTTACTGTGATTTCCACCCGCACTGTCAGGACGCGTCCGACGAGGCAAACTGCAGTAAGTGGGGGAAAGTTAAGGCTTGGAAGAGGGTTTCTGTTATTATTACCGTTGCGTAATGAAAGAAAATTATCTGAAAGGACAAACGAACAAGAAGTAATCCAAAGAGGATAATATTTTGATAAACTTTCCCGTGTGCGTTGATTTATGTTGAAATGATTGCAGATTAATAATGAATAACTTTTTATATAAAGGAGAGATACTTTAAATGATGTACTTATGTTTACAAAGGCGTCTTTGTGGAACCTCTCACTTTATCGTATGTTCTATTTGGTGATGATTTTTAACATAACAGTTTTACATTTCTCTGGCAGGTATAGTTACGTGCACCGATTTGGAGTTCCGCTGCAATAGTGGGCAGTGCATTAACAAGGAGCTACGCTGCAACTTGGTAACTGACTGTGTGGATGAATCGGACGAGCAAAACTGTGGTACATATGACTTGAAATGAAATGTGTTTACATATCCTATTAAGTCAAGAACAATTGGTTTGCTAATGCAGAGACTGGTGCCAGTATTGTTGCTACTGTTTTTATGCCACCGCGATAATTAATACGCTGAATCGAAACAGCATTATGTTCTCGGGAATGTATTTTGTTTTAATAATTTCCGGCTGTGTCTCCCGATCCTGATGTCAAGTCGCTAAGATCCCGGAATCTTTCAGCCAGCTCTCTCTTCAGATGGTAAATCCGCTCCTCTCTCGACGTGTGGAAGACAGGTGGGCCCCTCGTGGCGTCGCAGCCTCTGATCCAGGGCCAGGACGGGGTGGACTCGGCCGAGTCGCTCCCCTGGGGAGTCGACTTGGACTCTGGTTTGGCGGACAGCCAGGGGAAAGCGGGCAGGTCGCAGCTGCTGAGGCTGCTAGTCTCGTCGTCGCTGCTGGAGCCATTGCAAGGCGCTGCCTCGGAGCTGGGGAAAGGATGGTGGAAGTCACCGCTGGATGAGGCGCTGAGGCGGCGCCGTTTGCAGGCGGTGTCGGATCGCGGAGTGGGCGGGTTCGTGTCTGGCACGGACTCGCAGTCGTCGTCGGAGAAATCCCGGCATTCGTCCCGACTGGTCGGTGATCCTGCTATAGAAGCTGGCATCCAGTCCAGGTTTATGTCACTTCTACGGTCCTTGCTTGAGTATTTCTCCTGCATCAATGCAGTCGTTTGTGAAAGTTGAGTGTCGTCAATGGGAGGTAAGCAACTGTCGTCACACTTCTGTGAAATCGATTGTGGCGTTCCCGTTCCTGCTGATCTCAGTGGAAGATTTCTTTCTTCAGTATAATTTCCAGTGCATCTTTCACCGGTCCTGTCCGTTTCAGTCTCAGTATTCTCCTCGTACGGTCGGCATCTCAACCACACGTCTGCACAGTCTTGCAAGCTTCGTTTCCGGTTCTCACACAGTTGCGATGGCCTCTGTTGTCGCTCGCTGCAAATCTGTGGACAATCTCTCATCTGTCCATCCTCTCCCTGTTCCATCTCACCAACTGCTCGGTCGAAATTGGGGAAACCAGTTTCCTGTACCTCTGACTTGACAGAGATGCCCACGACTCGCCACGAAAACTTGCCGTGTTGAGCGTTGTTGTGTTGACGAGTGAGCTTTATCTTAATACGGGGCTCTTCAGGTAAACCAGTTTCCAAACTTCCAGCAGATTCAGGTGCCACCCTGTTTACAATCGCATTTTCCACGTCTTTCCCCTCCAAGATTTCACCGACTGGCTTACAGGCGATTCTCATTGCTTCAAAGTCGCCCTTACTGATTGATTTGACCTCAGAGATCCTCAGACCTAAATCTTCCGAACTCTTCGCTGTGGTCGGTTTATCGCACTCACCGATAGAGCACGTCTGGATGATGCCATTTTCTCTGACCGGTAGGTCAGGGTTGATCGCTGGACTTCCAATTGTTCCCATCGACTGTCTGATCTTACTCATGGCCCGGCGCAGTGCGAAGTATGGAACCATTTTCACGCAAGCCTGTCCATTCTTGACCAGTAGCAGCGGCACGACAGCGTCTGCTCGGCGGGGCTGGCGCGGGTCGGCTAGCCCCATCCTACGGCTCAACGAGCCTGGTTTCATGCCTGCAGGCGAATAAGTCTGATTTGCAAACAAACAGGGCAGGAACTTTCACTTATTTCACCCGACAGATTTGAGCAGATGGAAGTTTTTAATCAAAAGTTGTTCTCGCCACAAAGGCCAACGGTGGACATTCGTTTTGCATCGTCACACTTTTCGATTGTCTTCTTTATGACGCGTTCAGAACCATTTAGCCAATGGCGTTTCGCGCGAGTTCGACACGCGACGCGCTGTTTACTCAGAACGCGTTGCGCGTCGTTGAGCTGCGCGTGTAAGTAAACTGTTTAGAATCTTCAGGTTAACGGCTCTTTCATGGCTCATTAAAATACCTGAGCAAGTGGTCCTAGGGAAGTAAAGCCGAACACATGCTGTTTAAGGATTTTTTTCTTACAACATGGTTTTCTGAATAGGTTCAAATACATTTGTAATCCACAGAGGCAGTTTCGGGCGGGTTCCAGTGCTACGATGGGGCGTGGCTTCCAGCCCACACCCACTGTGATGGAACAAAGGACTGCCCCGGTAACAATAGAGAGGATGAACCTAACAGTGCATGTGGTAAGAAATGGGATTGTGTACTTGGGCCCCCCCCAAGGTTTTTGTCATTTTACTCTTGCAAAACTGGTGAGTCACCCCCCCCCAAAAAAAACCACACAAAGGCATTGTTGTTTTTGCTGTGTTTGACTCATTATTTCCATATTGCAATGTATATAATTATCAAATCATACACGAGGTCAATAAATGATAGAATTTCGACTACAAGAGTGAAAATTCAATAAGACCATAGACATTGAAAACAAGGGGAGACAAACACGGAGGTATAATTATTCAGAAGAGAAAGTTTTATGCAGAAATGCCTTATTTAGACAAGGAAAAAGAACCAGACAGGGAAGACAGATAACACATGAACGAAAGACAAGTACGTTATAATACAGTCAAAACAAAACAAAACAAAACAAGACAAAGACGAAACAACAGACAGATGTAACAAAAACTGGAATTACCAAACATTCAAAACGTTTGGAAGATCAAAAGGAGGATTGGAATGATAAAAGAGAAGGAGCTACGGTACCTCAGGTAATCAGAGACTAGGTGTTTTTGCAGTTGTTTTTGAAGCATCCCGAAGATGACTGTGACTCTAATATTACCATCAATACTATTCCAAACATTGGGTCCATAGAATCTTAAGGAATTTGCTACATTTATTCAGTAGCTTCTTGAATTCCCTCTAATGCTTTCCGTGATTCAGTGGTGCAAAAGTGAATAATGAACACTTATAATTTATGTCTTGTTTATGCTTTTTAAGAATATTGCTAAATCTAATCACAAATGTCAAAACTAAAATGGAGAATTGTTTCCCAGTTTTTTTCCAGTGCAAGGAAAACCCCAATCTGATTCAGTGCAACAACGGCGCCTGCGCTGACAGACGGCATATCTGCCTGTACGACTTCGATCAGTATGGGTACCAGACGGGCTGTCGTGACGTCACACACCTACGATTTTGTGGTAGGTGAGCATTTTCGTTTTCTTTCAAGTTTTTCCAACTCGAGCAAAATATCAGCTAAGATTATATAGGCTACACCTATCCACTCCGAGCGGAACAAAAGAGGGCGTGGTTTTTTTTTTTTTTGGTACCCACCGAATAGGCGTGGTATGAGGCGCGCAAGTATATGTGCGTTTGACGCGGAGCACGCTGAGATGCGTCAGTAATTTCTTCCCGGGCTTGTATGGTCTTTGCGTAAACACAAAACGTGTGCAAGAATCCGCTTGTAACCACCTGTCTTTCTTCCACCAATTGATGGTGCAATTCAGCTCGCGGCGGATAAACCACTTAAACAAAGTTTCTATTTCAAAGATTCTTTGTACAGTTCCAATATAAGGACCAACAGGCTCTGAAGAGTTCACAAAGTTGAAATAACCTTTGCGGAATGCAAAATTTATCGTTTTTTTTACACTATTTAGCACATGGGTGCCTCTATTGAAACATCAGTAATTATCTGACACTTGACCTACCTAATTTTCTGACGTCAGTGGCTATATTAATGCATTATTGAAAGTTTAGTTTAAATTTGTTTGATACATTGGAAGGGTTGTTGTCGCTGATTCACTGCAGGTGAGTTCGAGTGCAGCAATAACACATTCAAGTGTCCGGGATCGTACTGCATTCCTCTTCATCGCCGCTGTGACGTCACTAAGGATTGCCCTGGCGGCGAGGACGAGATTGGATGCGGTAAGCGTTCGGCGTCTCAAATTACACCAACTGACGCACGACGTATCATTAACTATACACAGTATCTGTTTGCTTTCGAATAAAGTGCCGCCAATCTGTTTGGCGACAAGCAAATTTGCCTCACGATCGATTGGCTTTTCTAACGACTGCGAAAACATACAGATCTTCCCGTTGCAAACAAACTGCGCCTCTGGGTATTTTGTGGATTGTCTTACGCCTGTGACGCAATTAAGCATTGGGTCCTCTTTCCCCAGTTATCTGTGGTGAAATAATTCAAGACGAGCTGTCGTTGATTCGTGCTTGTTCGTTTCCTGCAGCCAATCATACCTGCAATGGCCACTACCGATGCCACGATTCGCGCGTCTGCGTGACCAAGTCGTACGTGTGTGATGGCATCAAGCAGTGCCCGGCCGGGGACGATGAACTTTTCTGTGGTAAAATCTTCCTTTATCAAATTTCCTCCTGACCAATTTGTGGCAATAATTATTATTTGATTTAGTTCATTCCATCAAAACGGAAAACACATTGTTTCGTAATTGTTAAGACTAGGTGGTAGGCCGGTACTTACAGGATGAACAGTTAAACACAGGAGAAGAATACAAGCAGGCTGTTATGTAGGCAAGATTTTAATAGTAGAGCTCAAAACAAGCAGAAAGTGCATCTTCAAATCGTATTCGCTCATGGCCCTAAACGTTTTCCTGGGTTATAAATGTGAGGCATTGTTTGGTTTTTTTTTTTTTTGGTGGCCGCTCTGTGAATACTGAGTTAATTTCCTGACTGTTTAATTCTCCAGCAAGTTCCAAATCATTTTCATAAAGGTTGCGCACAGCTTAAGGAAAATTCCTTTCAAATCAGCTCAGGGTTTTTACTTCTTGGCTGGTTTCTAGAGACACAGTGCCCGGATGGATGTTCTTGTACCGGTCTCTCGTACGCGTGCACTGGGATCAGTTGGAGTGATGAGACGGCTAAGTTGATACCGCGGAACGTTCGCAAACTGTGAGTCAGTGGGAGATTAGATGTTTTCATACGCAATGGGTTCTGCCAATAAGAAATACTTTAAAAGAGTAAAGTTTAATTGTCGCTGGTTAGGGAGAAATTAAGCCTACGAGTTTTCATGGAACTCCACATATCAATTCAGAATGATACCTTCAACTTCAGTTTGCCAGAATCTTACTAAGTTCTGGGTTTTTTGTGGGCTTCATGAAAGTTCAGATCTACGAAGTAATAAGTATTACAGCTAAATCTAATTAGAATGGGGTATAATCGAGTGATAGAGCATACTTCAAGTTATTATATTCATTAATAACTAATACTGGAGGTGACTTTCAAACTCAACACTTCCACACATTTGAAACGGGGCGCTCAAGCTATGGATGTCTCTCTGTCTTGACAGGGAGCTAAGAGGAGTAGCTGCAGTCAGCAGACGGCGTCGGGAGACCGTACTCAACAACAACGTGACCGTAGAGTACACGTTGTATCTACCCCTGGACAGGCTCCAACAACTTGCTGAACTGTAAGAGAAGAGATGATTACCTCTCTTCAAGATAACAATTTTGTTTCGTTATGGGTTTGAAATGTCACTGACGCCGGTACTGTTTCTTTCTTACAGCGACCTGTCTGGAAACGGCATCGATGTTTTAAAGCCTGGGATGTTTAAGAAACAGAACAACTTATATAAACTGTAAGTACAAAGCCTCAGTGTTACTTTTGAAAGTAATGAAGTTTAGTTGCGGTCTTCATACGCGAGAGAAAAATTAGTACTTTGTCGTTATCAACTGAAAGCACGAGTTTCACTCTTTGTATTTGGTTTTCTCCCAAATGTTTTGGATGAATTACAGGGTTCTCGCGGACAATAACATAAGGAAGTTGGAAAATGGAACATTTGAAGGACTCCATCGGCTACAGTTTCTGTAAGTTTAAAGTCTGTCGGACTTATTGCGTACGTCTATATATGCTACTAGTGCGTATTGACAGTGATCTTAGATTTCACAGTAATTTCACTCAATCTGAAAGTGTAATTCCATCTAAAGGTTCGGGAGAAAATATCCCCATTTATAGGATGGGCAACATTTACCTGATACGTTCCCGGTATTCTATTATTTCCGAACCTGGCAAACGGCAAATTCTAGGAGTTGCCAGGACCGTTGAATGTTCATGTTGAGTGTACATGGCTTAAAAGCATTCCTCAATTTTTGGTGTATTTCTTGGCAGTAATTTAACCGGAAACCCGCTGGCCGAAATAGCTTCGGGAGCGTTTCTCGACGTGGTAACACTTCCTATTTTGTAAGTACTGTTCAGTTTGATGAATTCTAAAAAACGATTGAAAAGTTATACATATTAAAGCATCTGAACAGTTCTCATCGAAATGAAACGTATTATCAGAAAAACGCAGCACAGTATAGCATGATTTCATCTTGATTTCACTGTTGTCTTTAGGTACTTACTCCCTTCAATGTAGGGTTCCAATAATGCCCTTATATGGATCTATCTTGATGATGACGCAGCGAACAACTTTCTCAAGGAAATGATTAATTATATCATTGCACAGATCATCTTCTAAAAATGATGTCGCTTTACTCACTTATTATGGTTTTTAAGACTTAGTGCTGTTGGCGGTTTTTCTTTTGATTTTAATCTACAGAGATCTTGGCTATCTCCAACTGCGCCATTTGCAGCCGGGCGTGTTCAAAGGATTGGATTCTGTAGAAGCACTGTAAGCATTTCTGTAATATATTTCATTATCATCATTTTTCTGGGTTTTTGTGTTTTCGTTTTACATGAGTGGATTAGGAGTGAATGCGCTAAAACTTTGGATGATTTGAACCGTTCTTTCCGGCAGGAATGTGGGCCACAATCCGTTGGTGGCGGTCGATCGTGGAGCTTTTGACGGCCTTGAGAAGACCAGTACACTGTGAGCCTCGTACAATTTCTTACTTTAAGTAGATCATGAAAAAGGCAGAAGTTCAATCTTTTACCGTAATTTTGACATGCATTTCCCAAGTACACAACTGCATGAAAATTGTACGTGTATCATGACTGTCAGTGCTTCATGCTAATTTCTCTTTTTGTCTGTTGTGGTCAGCGATATCCGTCAGACTGAAATTTCAAAGGTGGACCCCTTGATGTTCCAAGGATTGGACAGCATACAAACTGTGTAAGTGTTAAGTGTATATGGAGTAGGTTAATCCAATAAAACCAAACGGTGAATTTGATTTAGCGAAATGTGCGATCGTCATCCAGTTGAATACAGACTCCTGATAATGCTTTATTTTCCCTGTAATGTGAATGTGATAAAAAAAGTACAATTCGGTTCGCAAATTGTGCAGTCGATACTAGTAAAGTAGTAATGTTGCTGTAAACCCATGGGTGGTGTTTATTATGAATCAGACTAGTTCATTTCAGAATTGTTCTCTTGGGGGGGGGAGACGCGATTCTATCAACACCAAACCCTTGTCCGGTATGTGTTATTTGGCACTACACTTTATTCTTGTATCTTGCTGCAAGAGGTTTTTAAGATGAAGGAAATGCCCCAATCACATATGGCTGACAAAATGACTGTCCCATTAGAAAAATAGCGCTCACTTTGAACCGCAGGTATGCTGACAAGTACCTCTACTGTTGCCTTCTGAGCGACATACACAACTGCGAGGCGCCAATGGACGAGCTCTCCTCCTGCGAGGACCTGATGCGCAACCCCATCCTTCGCGTCTTCATCTGGATCCTGGGCTTCAGTGCCCTGGTGGGCAACGCCTTCGTCATCGCCTGGCGGGCCCGCAGCCGGGACCGGGAGCAGTCGCGCAAGATCCAGACCTTTCTCATCCTCAATCTGGCGGTGGCCGACCTCCTGATGGGCGTGTACATGATCGTCATCGCCAGCGCCGACCTGCACTACCGGAGCGACTACATGATACACGCCGATGAGTGGCAGGTAAAGCCTATTCACACTCTCTGCCTTAAGCAGATGCAACCCCTCATCGGTTGAAAAGAGCCATGTTGGTGGGAAGTGTTCGTTGTAGCGTTGTAGCATAGTTGTTTATGACCACGAAGTGCATGCAGTTCCGGCCAAAGGAGCATCTGTTGCAAGGAAAATTGCGCCCTCTCTTGGTCCAGCTCAGGGCTCATTCCGGCAACCAGAACTGGAAGCCGTAACTATACGGCGGTGCCACCAAAGACACCTCAACTTCAATAACTAAATCATTACACAAGTATAACTTGACTTGAAGACTGATGAGAGAAAAATGAAGAAATATTTATCCTACCAAAAGTATCAATAACAGACCGGAAACACGCAATTAAGTAATATTGAACATTTATTTGCCTTCTGTAAAACACGTTTTGGACTCACGGAGCGGAAATGACCTTATTGGTGTTCCAGGAGAGTGTCGTGTGCCAAATGGCCGGCTTCATCTCTGTCCTCTCCAGCGAGTCATCGGTCTTCTTACTGGTCCTCATCACCACTGACCGCTTCCTGGGCGTGGTCTTCCCCTTCAGCCGCTGGCGCCTCCACACCAAGTCGGCCCGCTACGCTGTGGCCGGCCTGTGGCTGCTGGCCTTCTTCCTCAGCCTGCTGCCCGTGGTGTTGCGGCCAGCCTTCGGGGACCGGTTCTACGGGCGGTCCAGCGTGTGCCTGGCCCTGCCCTTCACGAGGACCAAGCTGCCAGGCTGGGAGTACTCGGTCGTCCTGTTCCTGGGCGTCAACCTGCTGGGCTTTCTGGTCATCTTCTTATGCTATTTTTCAATGTACATAGCCATCAAGAGAGCTTCCAAACAGGTAAACATAGTACTGGTGCATTGACTACGCTCACTTACTTCCATCCAACAACAAATGGACTTTACATACATGAAGTTATACGAACAATCTTGATGCGGGATATAATTATCCATTTCCCCGTGAAAAGAAAAATGGTACTACAAACTTTTAAGGCGGGGCTTGACGTAAAATCTTCCTCGGACTAGGTGTGTTTTGAAATACAAAATTGATGCAGATTCTAAAGAAAACGAAATATAATATTAGTCAAAATAATCACAGAAATGAAAAATTGGAAAAAATGACGAACAGCACTACTTGGATCCCTGAAAGAAAACACGGCTCTTTTCTGTGGAGGCTGTATGCCATTTCCAGGCAATATCTGAACTCGAAAACCGATCAGTGTGTTAATTGCTGTCTCAACAGTGCACGAGAAAGCGCGAGAACATGGAAGAGATCAAGATGGCGACCAAGATGGGCATCATCGTGGGCACCGATTTCTTCTGTTGGATGCCGATCATCATTATGGGCTTGCTGTCCTTGTCCGGCACGGCCACCATCCCTCAGGAGATGTACGCCTGGGCGGCTGTCTTCATGCTCCCCGTCAACTCGGCGGCCAACCCCTACCTTTATACCATATCTAGTCTGGACAGGTAGATCGCCGAATGACATCTTACTTTACGTCGGGTGGTTTGTTAGCAGGGTATTACTAACACGCATAAGCACCGGGAACGAAAATGAAAAACGGGTTCGATACTACGGCTGCGTCGGAATCACTTGGCTATGGCTTGAAATTACGCACAACTCAGTGAGAACCGGGCACGGCCACAGTCACAGACTCGTGTGTAATTTCTAGCCGCAGCGAAGTAATTCGGACAAGGCCTTGAACTCTTCAACGAAATCCTTCGTAAAAGAATAAAAGTAAACGCTATCGTGTACATGACAACCTTGGAAACAAAATGTTGAGGATACAATTATCCATACCTTTACGAAATCAAGCGATTTCGCAGCCATTGTGTTTCACTTATGTCTCATCATTCATCTGTGATTTATCTGTGAAAGAATAATGCAGGTGGAAATAGGTAGTTGTAGTGATGGACATTATGATTTGGTATAAAATCCGTAACTAAACGTTATGTTGGTTAAGGTCAATGGTGAATGACCATGGCTTTACATTCTAATATATGATGATGTATTCTTTGGTAACCTGTACACGCAGAAAGAGAAAGAAGGCAAGAACATCGACGTCGTCGCCAACGTGGAAGACAGAATGCACGCGTGACAGTGTCGATTTTGAGATGGTGAAATATGCCAAAGGAGACAGTAATTCAAGAGATAAAGGTTTGGGTTGAATATTGAGAGTACTTTATGTCAATACAATTTGTTATTTTGAGGACTTATATTGACCAAAGCTTGCCCCATACGGTTACAAAGAAAAGGAGATGACAACATGGTGAATGCAACATCTGAATCAACATCATGAGGCAGTGGCCGTAGCTAAGATTTTACTAGGGGGCACAAAGGGGCGCGCCACCAGGATCTTATTGGGGCACTAGCTTTCAGTGGTGTGGTTTTTTGGGGGGCAAGATTTTGTTGTCCTTGTTCAATATCCATTCATCCGGTTTTTTCGGGGGGGTGCACCCCGGGGGTCATCGGGAACTTGTTGGGGGGGGGACACCACTGTCATAAGGACGCTAAGTCCTTTTGCCCATTCGTTTTTGAACCGGGGTGGACGTTTGCGGTGCGTCTCACATACCGACACTGGTGGAAAAGCGTGGCATTCATAGTGTTGACCTCAGGACAAAGGAAGTCCACATAATGTACCGCTAAAAGATGTGTGGACTCGCACATGTCCGCACAGTGTATTCCCTCTTTGAAAAAAAAGCTTCAGAGGCATATTGGGGTCAGGGTCATTTTGTGGCAAAATGAACAGGAGACATCCAGGAAACCCTCATTAAAAATCCAACTCGAAGGAGTTATCCTAGTGGGAGAAAAAGAACATTTCCCCGGGATTTCATTAACCAGAGGGAGAATGAAAGAATGTCCACTTTATTTGAAACAAGCATGGGTGGTTCTGTGTGTTCACGTGGGACCCAAACACCATTCATCCAGGGTACATTCAATCGATACACTGATCTCCGGTCCTCGAAACTGATGCACGACTCGGCTATATATTGCTCTGATGGACACAGGCCTTTACGTCTTCTCGCAAAACTTCTCTGGATCTATTCTCTCCTTCAGACAACCCCTCTCTCATGGCCACGGTCTACTCGGAGCAGGTGGAAAACCGCGTGCTGCCCTACATGGGCAAGCGCATGCACTCCTTCATGTTGAGGCAGCACATCGCCGAGACTAAGACACCCCTCGCCGTGTCGGCAGTGGCCGCCATCGAGAACGACCTCCGCAGGGCCCTGGAATTCCTCCACAAGAACGGCCTAGCTCACGGCAAGATAAACGAGGACTTTGTCGCCATCGATAAGGTTTGAAATTGAAAGATGACAGTCCCCAGCTTCTTCCATGGCTCTCTGGGTGTTTTTTTTGTTTATTTCATCCATGCCGTTGTTGAATTCGAATCCATGGTTAAGAGACTTGCCTTCTCCATTTTGTCACCAATGAAAAGCTAATGCTCTTGACAGTCTAAACCAGACTATTAACTTAAAGCTTTAAGTGAATGAATTGCCTTCGATAACAGCTTTTAGCATAAACAAAAATGACAGACCGTTTTTGTGAATGGTGTCATTCAAATTCTCAGACAACACAGTAGGCAAAGATTTTTATTCTCGCCCTCCAGGACAAGAAAGACGGGCGTATTGCCTTCCTCGTCATGCGAGGGGAGCCGTTGGACGGGGACGAGAACAGCGGGGTAGGGAACTCCGTCTCGGCAGAGGAAGAGGTGCCCTTACTCCGTCGAGACAACCGCCAGCTGGACGAGCTGCTGGCCAGACTCCGGGGCTCTCACTGATCCAAACCGCAGTGCACACGGGTTCACGGTCTGAGTGAGGATGAGATATCCTCATTTTGGTTTGCTGTTGAACGATTGCATTTATCAATACACGCCCAACCAAAAAGTTGTAGTTCGACATGACAGCATTTATAATTCTTGAAGTAAACCATGTACTTTTAAAAAGTTAACACTGATACCTCCTCACATTATCAACCTCGGCTGCATTATCTCCTTTTCCTGATGATGTTGTAGGTACTTTGAGAGAAGATATAGCTTTATACATGTACCCAGTACTCTAATCCAGTTACCGTTGATTTACGTAGAATCAGCAGCTGGAAGCCAGACCTGAGACTTGTTATACGAAGTGCTATTTTCAAGTAAAATCAAAACTCATTATGAATTTAACGTCAAATAAATTTTGTCAAGAACTCACAAGTCAGTTATAGACAACCAGTAAATATAAAGAAAAGACGAGAAGGAGAAGCGAGGCCAAGATGACTTAAACAAGCCACGTCCAGTGGAACTCTGGTCAAAGTGGCCCAATCGCGAATAGCCCTGTAATGACGTCACGCTTTTTCATGTGGGCTTGATGGATATCGTGTCCCATTTCACTGCCATTGGAAAGCGTATTATCTAAAACACAGCTTGGCATATTGTGTTACAGTATACTGAACCATTGTTTCACCGTATATACAATGTCAATGCAAAGTACTGTTTCGTAATATGAATCAGATTTAATGAATAACATACATGGCGCAATATGCAAATACTATTCCAAACTTGGCGTGCAATACAATGCCTACTTTATAGATTAATTTCTAAACAGCGTTGATGAAGTCTCTGGTTCTCGTGCATCCAGGTGCACAAGTTCCAGAACTATAAGGTAGGTTAGGCTTTAGTTCTAGAACTTGTGCACAGTTGGCAAAGCGAGAGGGTGGCGTGGTTCATTTTAGGAAAAGACGGAAGAGAAAGAGAGGGAGTGAGTGTGAGCGGAGGTGGAAGGATGTATATGTATAATTTGTGGGAAAGGTCAGGTTATTTAAAGGGTGTGAAGAGAAGGTTTGGAAATATGGAGAGGTAGAAGAGAAACAGGGGGAAAGAGTCAAAGTAAAACAAGATTTGAAATAGTGGTGAAATTAGAAATGCACGACCCACTCAATTCTATGGGCGTTAAGATTTAAGTTTAAAGCATGAAATTTTTTTTACGGTAGAAAATCCAGGCTCCCCCAGAAAGACAGATTAAAAGCGCGAAAAGCGGAAGACAAAAAACGTTCAGTCATACAGAGAAATTGTTAAAAAGGGACTAAAACATACAGATTCATCTTTGATGACCTGGTTCACATCTAAGCAGAGGACCTAAGGACGTATTGGTTACAGGAATTGAGTATTTTTACGATGAGGAAAACTTACTGCAGAGGAAAAAGGATAGAATGAAGAGGTGTTGAATGAGATGACAGTGGCGCACCCAACGGAGTCTTGAGCCCCCCGTCCACCACCCCCGGAAATTTTCAATATTTTTTTGACTTTCTGAAAAGTAAAGATACATGTTTACCTACTGTAGCTCTGAAAGAGTCGTACAGCGAGTCCCCTGTGGCGCTATCGGGGGAGGGGGTACAAATGTGAGATGCATGGAGTGACAACGCCATGAAATGTAAAGCCGGCGACACTATTTTTTCACAGCATCTTTCATTTTAACATCATTTTGGTAACCGTGTTCACGACAATTGTTGATTGTGCCGAGAGTTGAATGTAGCCGAGTCCGTGTGTATTGGAGCGTCGAGAGAAAGGTCTACAAGCGTTTATGCCAACCAAGCATGCGCTCGGCAACGACTGTGGATGGAACGAAGTTCCAGGTCAGATTGCACCATGACGAATGAGGGAAGTCGTGGCGATGCGTCTTTCAGAAACAAGGACACCACCGCCACACAATGTAGGCTGACGGTTGTTGACAAGCAGCTGATGAAGCTCACCAATTAACATTCGACCGGTAAAAAGTCCTGCTTATATAGAATCATTTTTCAGGCGCAGGTACAATTTTTAGGAAAGCAATGTGGATTGGTGATCAGAATAAAGTCAGCGCATTTGCCAGAGTTTAGTTCGGCGACTGTTGGTTTAACGACTGCAGTTCCACTTTACATGTTTTAAAAAGTTTTTTTCAGAATTATATACGGCTCATGGTGTACAGTATAAAGTTTATAAACATCACACCGAGTTCTTTTGTTAAAGCGCAAATCGGCTGTAAGCTACGGTTCGATTAAAATTATAATACATTTATTATTGGTACGAAAAATATTTCATTTGGAAACTGTTGGAGGAGATAGGCGAAAATTCCTGTTATGTGCAATAAAGATGGCGGTATTTAAGGGTAGTGTACTGTGACTAAAGGGTTAGGGAAAAGTTGAAGTAATGATCGCGGGCAGAACTTACTCCCCTAATGAGAAGAGTTGGTTTGTTCAGGAAGAACTACATGTAGTTTTCTTTTCAGCAAGTGCTTTAATTGTGATTTAAATTCAAAACTTGTGAATAGGCCTAAATTGTTTGAATATCTCGATATGCATATCTTGTAACTTGCTAGTTTTGTACGTCGTACTTTGTGGCTTATATAAGAAACGAAATGTGCTTGGCCGGTCTTTAAACGTGTCAGACCGGTCCGGAGAATGAACGGTGAAAATGTTCCGAACTCGCGCAGGCAAGGTACTCCAAGCATATAACATTTTCAACCCATTCATACTGTTTTGTGTCATAAAGTGAACAAGAAATTGAACAACTTTCATTTCCGACAAGTATGTTCAAAAATTTTACTCCACTCGTTTTAAAACACGTCCAGCCATGTTATGGTTGTGCCTCTAGCGCGTACAGTGGTCGTAATTTCCTCCTTTGGAGATAGGTGCGCGTGGCGAGTACTGCGTGCAGAGGTGCACAGCTAGCTAATCAGTGTTCTGAGACCTGTCACGTGACAGGCTCTTGACCCAAAGAAATGGCTAGACCGTCTTTGGTATTTATGAATATTTAAATAATGTTCGTAATTGTATAATAATCAGATTCAAAACTATTTAATCAGTGTGAATTCATATAACATGGATCATAATTTTTTGAGTGATTTGATAATTGGGTAAGCCATAGGCCTATTTCGTATAAGATTCTCCAATGTTTTCTTAGATGTGCTGAGAATGGAAACATTAAGCCTTCGCATTGGTATTTTGAAGAAAAAAAATTATCTATAGGCTGGCGTAATCTTCATTCTAAACACAGTGTGTAAAATATGTATCTTGCAGCGATAATTCAGATAAGAAATGCAATTTATCTGCTTCAGGGAGCTACCAAAATAAAGATATGAATTTTCGCCTGACGCTGGGGAAGCCAATTACATGCACTCTATCGTGTGACTTGTTTTATTTTGAAGAAACCTAAAGGAAGGCTCGTTTTATATAGCGTAGATCTTTTTATCGACGTAGGTCCGTTTGCAAATTTAATTCATTTGAACTCCATGAAGTTGTAGGTAGTTTCCAATTACTGGTGAAATGAAGGCATGTCCCTGCCTCTTACAGTTGGCCAGTTGGTGAAAACCACGTGATTGACAAGAAGTTTGTCACTGCTGCGTTCAAGGCGACAGCACAGCAACTTACTTCGCTAAGCCTCGTTCGGAAGTCATCTTGCTTTCGCCTCCACGGCTACTTTATCATACTGATTAGACTTTTATTCACTACAGAATTTGCTATTTTTAAACCTCAATACTATAATTCAACTTTTAATTACCTGTCGTCTTGTCACGTCTTGCAAAGCTGAAAATCACCGTGACATACTTGACAGCCGACTCTGCAATGTTTAAGTGCCAAACTG
Organism: Acanthaster planci; assembly: GCF_054643075.1. Lineage (NCBI taxonomy): Eukaryota > Metazoa > Echinodermata > Asteroidea > Valvatida > Acanthasteridae > Acanthaster > Acanthaster planci. The sequence continues at coordinate 3,723,782 of NC_141791.1, read as the reverse complement.
TACAGAGATTTCATGCAGATGCATTACCTTTTAGGCCT